>NC_142801.1:41593213-41893213 GCF_049724085.1 Artemia sp. Qi Xiang Cuo
TTTCTTTGATAGCTTGGATACACTTACGCTATTTTGATTTGGAAAAATTTTAAGAGCAGAAGTAGCCCCAAAAATTTGAAAATAATATTCTCAGTCTTTCTTGAGATACTGCTGAGATGTCTCATTGGGTATTAACATTAACACAGTGCAGTTTGATTTAATCTTAAGGAAACATTTAGTGTTTAAACAAAAGGGGCAAATGGGAGGATGGGCGTGGGAGGGTAGGAGTGGAAAGGGGATTAGTTGCCCTCCAATTACTTTCGACTATTAAAAAGGGCATCAGCCCTTTCTATTCTCAATCGAATGAGCCCTGTTCGAAGTTCCCACGACAACTCCTTCGATACGAAGTGCCCTGGGTTAAATAACAACAACAACAAAAAATATCACTAATCACTTTTGACTATTAAAAAGGGCACTAGCCCTTTGAATTTTAAACCAAATGAGCCTTTTTGAAGTTTCTACGACAACGCCTTCTATAAAAACCTTATATGCCCCCAGGGCATAACTTAAAACCCTTGCCCTGAGGGTTGTGGGGGAGTGTCGTCCTCAAAAACATATTTTCTATGTGGAAATCAACTATCTTGAACAAAATGGCTATCTCAAAATTTTGATTGGATGTGTTTGGGGGAATGATAGGCGTGGGGGGGGGCTATTTTCCATCGAATCACTTTCGACTATGAAAAAGGGCACTAGCCCTTTGAATTTCTAATCGAATTAGCCTGTGTTGAACTTACTACGAAAAAGCTTTCAATAAACACCTTATATGCCCCCAGGGCATAAACTAAAACCTTTGCCCCGAAAGTAGTGGGTAGTGGCCTTCTTAAACATATATTTTCTATCTTGAAATCAACTACGCTGAACAAAATGGCTATCTCAAAATTTTGATTAGATGTGTTTGGGGGAATGATGGGCGTGGGGGGGGGGGGCCAATTTCCCTCCAATCACTTTCGTCTATTAAAAAGAGACTCCAATTTCCAATCGAATGAGCCCCTTTCGAAGTTTATAAACAACTCCTTCGATACGAAGTGCCCGGGTGTGGAGAAAAAAAAAACAAAAAACACCACATTGTGCCCGTATCGTTCTTTACTTAGGCAGCGCTATCGCGCTGCCTATGATTAATTTGTTATCTGAATAGTGTGCAGTGCGTTGTGGGGATCTTACAATAATTTAAAAACCTTGGTAATATTAGACAGGTTACATTAGTCATCTATCAGTAATAAAAAAAAATTCCTTTTTTAAGTTATGTTCAAAATTTTAGAACATAAATTCTAAATCTTCTAGTGGGATAAGACAAACTAGAAGGATCTTTCATAACTATCAATTTGTTATTTGAATAGTGTGAAATGTGCTGTGTGGATGTTACAAAAATATAAAAACCATGGTAATATTTGTCAGATAACATTAGTCACCTATCAGTAATATAAAATGTCCTTTTTAACGTTATGTTCAAAATTTTAGAACATAAATTCTAAAACTTCTAGTGGGACAAGACCCAATAGAAGGATCTTTCATAACTATTGATTTGTTATCTGAATAGTGTGAAGTGTGCTGTGTGGATCTTACAATAATATAAAAACCATGGTAATATCTGAAAGATAATATTAGTCATCTATCAGTAATAAAAAAAATTCCTTTTTAAAGTAATGTTCAAAATTTTAGAACATAAATTCTAAAACTACTAGCGGGATAAGACCCACTAGAAGGATCTTTCATAACTATTAATTTGTTATCTGAATAGTGTGAAATGTGCTGTGTGGATCTTACAAAAATATAAAAACCATGGTAATATTAGTCTGGTAACATTAGTCATTTATCAGTAATAAAAAAATTTCCTTTTTAACGTAATGTTCAAAATTTTAGAACATAAATTCTACAACTTCTAGTGGGACAAGACCCAATAGAAGGATCTTTCATAACTATTAATTTTTTATCTGAATAGTGTGGAGTGCGCTGTGTGGATCTTACAATAATATAAAAACCATGGTAATATCTGAAAGATAATATTAGTCATCTATCAGTGATAAAAAAATTGCCTTTTTAAAGTAATGTTCAAAATTTTAGAACATTAATTGTTGGGATTCTCTTTCTAATTTATAGGTGTGAAGGCTTTAATTCCATTGTGCTGCAACTAGGTTCAGCCTCAGTAAGTAGAAATGAGATAGGAGCGTATCCAGCACTTGCAAGCTTAATTGTGTACCTGATGGAAAAATTCCCATGCTCGCCATCGGTTGTAACTAGTTTTCTAGAATATCAGGTAGGTTAGGTTACAATTCTTTATAATTTACAACAATTCTTTTAATATTCCGAAATTAAAACC
Source organism: Artemia sp. Qi Xiang Cuo (assembly GCF_049724085.1). Taxonomy (NCBI): domain Eukaryota; kingdom Metazoa; phylum Arthropoda; class Branchiopoda; order Anostraca; family Artemiidae; genus Artemia; species Artemia sp. Qi Xiang Cuo. The sequence continues at coordinate 41,595,531 of NC_142801.1, forward strand.
TGAAAGATAATAGAGAAAATGGGAAGCCTAGTCCCACTTGTCATTTAAAGAAAAGTCTTATTGCTTCATTGCTTGGCACCTGGAGCTGGCCAGCCTCTGGTCTTCTTTTTAATCACCTCATTTTTGTAGAATAACCCTAATTGTCTAGTTTTTATGAACAGGAATCTTATAATGTTCTATATTTCGAATGTAGAAAACGCTCTTTCTCCTACCTCCTCCCCCCAGGGAGTCCCACTCCCTTCTGGAAGACCGAATAGATACAAAATGTTTCTATCCCTCTCTTCCCCTCTGGAAGAATAAATAGACGCAAAATGTGTCTTCCAAATATGTAACAAAATTTACTACTGAAACCATTTTTTTTTTATTTTACCCCCCCCCCCTCCTTGACAAAAATTAAGCTGATGTCGTGTGATAGTGAAGGTTAAGCTTGATTCTAATTTTATTAAAATCCTTTCATTGGTATGTAGAGTAACCACACTCGTAATGAGTCTAAAAAATGCCGTCGGGGCCTAATTCTCATTTATTTGCTGCTCAAGCTGCAATGTATTCCTTGCAAGAAATTGAATAAAGAGGTAACAAAGGACAACAAGGTATCTAAAAATTCAAAAAAAATAATTAATAGCATTTAGATGGCAGTTTTGTTTTGCTGCTTACGCTGTAGAAATAATAGACTTATTCCAAAGAGCAAAATGTTAAATGAACTTTACTGCAAATAATTCAACACGATCATTTTGATGTTTAAAGCAGAAAATGTCTTTCGAAAATGGAAAATAAATTGTCTTGAGAATGTTTTGCTTAGCCTTTTTAGCTAAATAGGTTCTTTGGGGTTCAGAGCAAAAAGCGGTAAAAAAAAGAGTAAAAATACTAAAACTCACTGTAAATACGGCTATGACATGAAACAAAACATGTATCTAAAATGACGATCTGGCAATGTAATAGCCAATCTTTTGAATAGAATATTTACGTAAATGTAGTCAATCAGCATGTTCTTGCACTGACCCTTTTTCTTCTTTTTTTCTGTTATCTACCTTCATTTCTGATGCAAATTCTTCCTCCAGATTTCGTTTCTCCTCTTATGCTTGCGTATGGTATAGCTATGTTGTTATGTAGCCAGGTCCAGATTTAAAGCCCTGACGCTTCTAGGCCCAAGCGTTTTGTCCGCTCCGTTTTTGCGAGATTTTCGGGGAAATTCCCAAAATTTTGGGGATAGTGGAAGCAATGAACAGAACGGAACTGATAAGCCAAGAGTAATGAAAGAAGGTGATACCGAAATCTCAACTGTCATTCTTGGGAGACATATGACAGTTTATATGTGGCAACGGAATTTCTCTGTCCTATAATTGTCACGTTCACAGTTAGCTGAATCCATCATCATTCATTGTTATTGTTTTCAGTTTAATCCATGAAAAATCGTTCATTTTTGTACGAGACAAGATTGATTATGGAATGAAACTAAAAAAATGAACCTTGTATATAGACTTGAATACTTTTCCTATAGTCAGTAACTACGACATTGGCTGAGATTGTTTTGACAAAAAAAAAAAATTATGAACAGCAATGTTAGAAAAAAATACGTATTTGCAACCTAGATGATATAAGTACATTTTAACAATTTCTTTCTTCGTCCCACGGCTGTCTTTATGGCACCGTGGAGCTTATAGTACTGTCATGCCGTGAGTCTGGGGAGACTACGGTTAAACAAATTCGCACGAAACATCTGAATTCCAGATGAGGCGGGAAATGCCTTGTCCTGTTGTAAGTACAAGTAGGTACTGTGGGGCTCCAGAATAGGGAGTGCATTTGGCTCATGTGATTTGCCTTAATCTTGTGTAAAATGTAAAATTAGCCTGACTTATGAAGCCCAGAGGCTTGTTGGTCTTCCAGTATCTGTCGGGCCCTTACGTTGTTACAGCCCTGCTTCTTCTATTTTTGGTTCAGTCTCGTTGAGTTCTTCAGATAAAAAAACAAACAAAAAGAAAACACGAATAAACGTAGATAGTATGGCATGTGCATCCGAAAGCTTGACTCTCTGGCAAGTAACATAAACAAATATTTTATTTAGTTTTAAAAAGAAATCGATCTCTTACAATTTATGTTCGTCGTAGCCGAAGCATTGTTTAAAAACTTTTTTTTCTAGCAATTGTCCCGAGGCTCACGGCGATTGTGTGTTGCTGCCGCTAACCAGATTCGAGAAAAAAACAATTGTGAATATCTCGTCTTTGCTCTTGCTTTGTCGTACCAGTTCATTGATGATATTTTGAAAGAAGGAGAAAAAGATCTATGGTGTGATGTTGGTAAGTTTATATTAATCAGGTCATTGTTGTGATTTTTTAACTATACTTGTTATTTGATGAGTTTATGTAGTTGACATTTCAAAATGTTGGATTTTACCTAATGTTTTTTAGAAATATCCTGACATTGAAAACTAAGATTTATAGTTGTAAATAGTAAAATATAAAATTGAAAAGTGTAAAAAAAAACGGTAAAGAACAGCTTCTGTTTGCCGATTATACTTTTTCCTTTTCTGGTAAATGATGTGAGCAAAAGTGTTTATAGTTCACATCTTTAGGTAAAGGATAAAAATTTCTTTTTTTGGGGGGGGGGGCATAAAAGTAATTTATCCTGCAGTATACATAACTGTATAAAGCCTAATATAATTTGTCCACATACCGATATTTTCGTGCGTTTTAGTGTCCTTTCTATAAATTTTTTCAACGGGGTAAGATTCTCCTTACAGTTTTCATATGGGAGTGATTGGATGAGTATACTTGAAATTATAAGTTTAAACAGGTCTGACCATAAGTGGAGGGTGAGTGGCTTGGGTTCCAAGACACAAAACTACTTTTAGGACGTCATTTTCCAGTTTTCTCGGGGGACTCTTTGGATCATTGCCGGAGGAGGATGATCCACCTTCTATTTCAGATATGGTTAGGATATTCCTTAGGTTGGCACATCATGCAATGTAAGACCCTTTTCCTTAGTAGGTCTACTTATAGATCTCTTTTATTGTGTTTGTTTTTTCATCTTTTTCTTTTTAGGAGCAGCTTGAAATATTTTATTGCTATGCATTACTGAATGGTAAACGAAACTTCAGAAATTAAATAAAAGCTATCACTTGAATCTAAGACCCCCCCCCCCACCTCCCCCTAAAAAGTTGCCCTATTTGAAATAAAAAGTATGATTTGTCGCCTTTTTTTTTCTTTTTTTTTAAGATTGTCCCTCCACATTAAAACATACAAATCTATTTTTTTGCGATTTACAGCATAAAGTAATAGTGGAATCGTTAAAATTATTGCAGATATAGCGACGGTAGTTATATCACAAATTTGAAAACAAATAGGTCTAGTTGAAGAAAGAGAAAATGTCATGAAACTGGCCAAACCTGAGTTTCAAGTCTATGGTTTTGCTAGTTTTGAAAATAAAATGTATAGAATAAGTGCTCCTGAATTTTATTTTCTCGCCAAAGAAAATAGGAAAGAGCTAAGAAAAAGGCCTTTCGGGCTTGAATATTTCCGTACTTGAATTGTAAACTGCTAGCACGATAGACATTGTGACGTTACCTAGCTAAATTAAAAAGTAAAAATGCATGCAATGAAAGATTCACATAAAGAACCTGGACCATGAACTGGTTTACTGGTTATACTACTGGGCAAAGATCAGGATTTTATGATTGTTCTCAGTACTGGTAGATGGTGTTTTTTTTTTTTTTTTTTTTTTTTTTTTTTTTTTTTTTTTTTTTTTTTTGAGGCCAACTTGTTTTCACTCTTACCGCTTCCAAATACTGTTTGTTGTCGACATCAGTTGAGGTCACTCTCCTTGTACTCCCGCACGTTGCAGGAGTACAAGGAAATTGATCCTGCAATATATCAGTTTATTGTGTTGATGCGCCAATAACGTTTAAAAACACTGTTCTACAATTTTTTACTTTAAGGCTTAGTATTGACTAGGATAGTAGCGCAAGTGATTAAAGAAAAAAGAGTTCATTACTTAAGTACTGTATTTATATTTTGCCCAATAGGCATCTCTTCTCAAAAAGAAATTGACGGATTTATGTTCAAGACAAGAAATTTTTTGAGTTCAGTTTTGCATGACAAAATGCCGTGTCAGAGAAATGTCTTGCTATGGCTTATGTACCTTAAATTTCTGTCACGAATGGGATTCAAAAAGGAGCTGGAAAGTGCTGCCTACCAGGCTTTGAGAGAATCTCCTTTTTCAAAGGTATGTTGACACTTTAATGTTCAAGTAAGCTACATATTGCTACTAATGGGATTCTTGTTTTAGGCTTATGCATTTAGCTGTCTGTGTTTAGTTCTCTGTTTTAAGTTATCTTTTATATATTTCCTTTTCTGAGGGGTATATGCTGATACGCTTTTATTGACTTTCATATGTGGAGGTATATCCTGGATCTGAACGAAAAGCAACACATTCTCAAATTGGGAGAATGATAGGTTATGGGACAAGATTTAAAGGAAGTGGTAAGCTTATGAGAAGGAGCAAAGAGTAAAGTTTCAAGAAGACTGAGGTGAGGAAATTGTTCCTAATTGGATTTTTCTCAGGCGGTTAAGGGCTGTGATGAGTTGTTTTTAGTAGTAGTTTAGCAGTACAAAATAAGGAAATCTAGGAAAGCTGTGAAAATATTTCCGCCGATATCTTTTTAAAATTTAACATAAATTTTCGAATAGGTTTTTTTTTTTTATTAGTCTCCTTCTCATTCTTTTAAAATATTGAATAACGTTTATAGAGTTAATATTTAGTGTCTGATGAGATCTTCCTATAAATTTCATTGGGTATCATTTGGTACTGGGACTGTTTTATTTGTGATAAAAGAGTCTCAAATATTAGTCCCTGTCATTGATAGATTTTACTCATAAATTTGTGATAAGGAAAATCTGCCTTTTTATCAGAAAATTCATGACGCCCCCTTAAAATGAGGTTAGACAGATAAAAACCATTTACAGTTGAATTCAACTCATTTAAAAAAAAAAAATATAAAAAATCTAATTTTCTGCCCGCTTAGAGGAAACCTATATTAATCTTTAGCTCATTTCTCCGCCTGGCTGTGAAAGAGTAGCCTTCAGTGCCAAGCCCCTTGGAGCACGGCAGCAACTGTAACCATAGATTTACCATCCTGGTAAATCTCTCTGGTAAAAACGTATATGTCCGGTTTTAAGTTTATGTTTTGTCGTGGAAGTAAACCATCAGCTGTAAGGCTAGTTAACGGATATAAAGACACATCTAGACCAAAAATGAAATAGAAACTAAAAGCTAATAAGGCACTTTCTCCTAGGAGCAAATGCTCTTTTACCTTTCATATTTTACTTGAACCGCCTAAATACCCATCTAAATCCCTGGCTGCTAATTCGTCACAATATGGTGGTAACGGATGACAACAAAGTACCTCTCCCCTTACGAAGTTTGAATTGAGCAGGCACATATGAAACTGTAAATGTAACTGTTGGCCTGATTTGTATGAATTCTGCCTGTCTATCTGTTAATAGGCTGACGACTGAAATCTACCTCTTCCCTCCCCCCTCCGCCCACAGAATATTGGTTGAATCGAGAACCCCTGAAAGTTACAACAAAGAGCGTCTGACTTGTCATCAACTTTGGTATGGTTCTAACATCCACTTCGGACATGTGCACTAATGACAAGAATTTAGGAATGCCCTTCCTTCGCCTCTTGAGAAGTCAAGTCGCTACTGAAACCCAAAGAAAGCATTACTAGAGTGTAAGCTGTTTTCTTGATCATGTTTAGTTAAGATTTGACAATCATTCTGGTAGGTGTTTTTTTTTTTGTTCATTGAAGTGAGATTTATATAATCTGGAAATCGCACTGGAATACGATATCCCGCAGAATCTATTCTGAAGGGATATTTCTGTTCGCATAACTGGGCAGGTAAATTATCTGGTTTTCAGGTAATTAATTGGCTTATTGTTTTTTTTTTCTCATATGGGAATATGGTGCCAAAAATTCTACTATCCTTTGCTCAATTTCCAGGGGAAAATATTTAAGTATTCCCCAGTTAGCAACGTCGCATCAGTTTTCAGTTAGCAACGTCGCATCTTATGAGTGTGACCGAAATGGAACACTTTTACTAAAGACGAATTTAATAAAGCCTTAATGAGTTCCCATTCGCTTTCGTTTGCAATGTTTCTGGATATTTGATACGTACTTTTTTTAAGGAGTTGATTTTATGTGCAGTAGACCTGATACCCGAGAAGTTTGGCTTTTTCTACAAGATAATGAATGACAAAGACATGAGAGTTAGAATTCCTTTAGAAGAATTGGATCTCCTTTTGGATGACGCAAATCAAAACTTAACAGAAGATCTTTGATGTAAATTTTACTTGTTTTTCGTTTAAGTTACTAGTTTTGTTTTCTGTTTAACCGTTTGCATATATTAATAATGAAAAATTTGAAGTATTTTTTGCCTTATTCAAAGCTTTTATGCATTTTAAAGAACGCTATATATGTCTCATAAACCCCATGTTTTATTTCATCATTTTTCCTTCTAGTTTTAGTTCGGGATCGCCTTGACGTCAAGCATTTCCATCATGAGGCCTGAGAAGTCAGAAACCAAATCGTTATTTGCTTTATTCTAGATATAGTCATGCTAATCTAAAACGTAGATGTTTTCTATTCATTTCTCTGGTCGAAACTATTTTAATCTTGCATAGTATGTAGGGGCTCTTCCTTCCATTAACATTCTGGCTGTAAAGATTTTCTATTTTTGCTACAAGCAGATTTTGATTTCTTTGGAAGAAAATCCCATATTTCTAAACAGGGCCTTAAGAAATTTTCTTTTCATTTGTATCTTTAATGTTGCTCCTTACTTTCGTTAGAACAATTTTTCTATATTTAATTTCAGCGTGTTTTTATTTAATATTAATAAAAAAAAAAAAAAATCCGCAAAATAAGTTTTTCAAAGAAAAGTAAAGAACTCCATTAAACCAAAAATGAGCAAAAATAAAATCAAATATTCTACCAAGCGTGAAACTGCAAATCAGCATCGATAAATAAATGAAACCCAAAACGAACAGAAATTACAATAAATAACCGAGTCAAACTCAAAACAAGTAGAAATTAACACGAGTTGGGCTCAAAATCCCTATGCCTTCCCAAGGCCAGAACATAATTTGCACTTTACTGAAAAGATATAAATGTTTTTACTTTTATAACTTTAGTAAATCAAATAATATAAACCTTTTGATTACTAAATATCAGTATATGTATATTAAACTGACAATGCACATTCATTTGTATTTTTTCAGTAAGGTGCAAATTATCTTCTGGCCTTGGAAGGCATTGGGGTTTTGAGGAAGGCATAGGGAAAGAGAATATAATTCTTTTGATCTTTTCGTTTTTTTAAGACTTTATAGTTCTCGTGCTATTTGTATACTGAAGAAAAAATTTCAGAAATTTATAACAACATACACCCTTTTAGAAATCTGGACACAAATAGCAGTGTTTAATTTAGTTTCATGCCTCCTCTAGTTGACTTGAAATAGAAAACTTGATACCATTCGCCAAAAAAATCTGTTTACTTTCATTGATAGCTTGGATACGCTTACGCTATTTTGCTTCGGTAAAATTTTAAGAGCAGAAGTATCCCCGAAAGTTTGAATATAATACCCTCAGTCATTCTTGGGACACTGCTGAGGTGCCTTACTGGGAATTAGCATAAATACAGTGCATTTTGATTTAATCTTAAGGCAACATTAGTTTTTAAATATAATGGGCAAATGGGAAGGTGGGGGTGGGAAGGAGGCTAGTTGCCCTCCAATCAATTTCAACCATTAAAAAGGGCATTAGCCTTTTCTATTTTCAATCGAATGAGCCATTTTTGAAGTTCCTAAGAAAACTCCTTCGATACGAAGTGCCCTCGTATAAAAAAAAACAAAAAAAAACGAAAAAGATAATAATACATTGTACTCACATCGATCTTTACTATAAAAATGTCAAGCCTTCCAATAACTTTCGATTATTAAAAAGGGCACTAGCCCTTTGAATTTCCAATCGAATGAGCCCTTTTGAAGTTTCTACGACAATGCTTTCAATAAAAACTTATATGCCACCAGGGCTAAACTTACAACCCTTTTCCTGAGGGCTGGGGGGGGGCGCGGTGTCATCCTCAAAGACTTAATTTCCAGAACTTTTATCTACGTTGAGGAAAATTGCTATCTCAAAATTTTTATTGGATGTTTGGGGAAATGGTGGGTGTAAGAGGGGTGTTAGTTATCCTCCAATCCCTTTTGACTATTCGAAAGGGCACTAGCCGTTTCAATTTCCAATCGAATGATTTCGTTTTTGAAGTTTCTACGACAACGCTTTCTATAAAAATAACCTTATACGCCCCCATGGCATAACTGACAACCCTTGCCCTGAGGGCTGTGGGTGGACCGTCATCCTGAAAAACATAATTTCCAGAATCTTCAAGTAAGTTGAACAAAATGTCTATCTCAACATTTTGATTGCATTTGTTTGGGGAAATGGTAGGTGTAAGAGGGGTGTTAGTTATCCTCCAATCACTTTTGACTATTGAAAAAGGCAAAAACCCTTCTAATTTCCCATAGAATGAGCCATTTTTGCAGTTTCTACAAAATCACTATCTATATAAACTTTATGTCCCCAGGGCATAACTTACAACCCTTTTCCCGAATGCTCTGAGGGGTTTATCATCCTCAAAGACCTAATTTCTAAAACTTTTAACTACGTTGAACAAAATGGCTATCTCAAAATTTTGATTGGATATATTTTGGGAAATGGTAGGTGTGAGAGGAGTGTTAGTTATCTTCCAATTACTTTTGACGATTAAAAAGGGCACAAGTCCTTTTAATGTCCAATCGATTGAGCTCTTTTTGAAGTTTCTACAACATCACTATGTATAAAAACCTGATGTGTCCCCAGGGCATAACTTACAACCCTTGCTCCGAGGGCTCTGAGGGAGTTATCATCCTCAAAGACCTAACTTCTAACACTTTTAACTACGTTGAAGAAAAATGGCTATCTAAAAATTTTGATTGTATATGTTTGTTGAAAAGGTGGGCGTGAGAAGGGGTTTAGTTGCCCTCAAATCACTTTCAACTATTAAAAAGGTCACTAGCCCTTTGAATATCCAATCGAATGAGCCCTTTTTCGTGTTTCTACGACAAAGCTTTCAATGAAAAGCTTATATGACCCCAGGGCTTAACTTACAACACTTACCCTGAGGGATGTGAGGGGAGTGAACTCAAAATTTTGATTGGATGTGTTTGGATAAATGGTGGGCGTCGGATGGGTGTTAGTTGTCCCTTAATTACTTTTAACAATTTAAAAAGGGCATTAGCCATTTCAATTTCCGATGAAATAAGCACCTTTTGAAGTTTCTACGACAACGCCTTCTCTAAAAAACCTTATATGCCCCCAGGGCATAATTTAAAACCCTTGCCCTGAGGGCTGTGGGGGGGGGGGGGAGGTTGTCATCCTTAAAGACCTAATTTCCAGAACTTTCAACTACGTTGAACAAAATGGCTATCTCAAAATTTTGATTGGATGTGTTTGGGGAAAAGGTGGGCGTGAGAGGGGGGCTAGTTGCCCTCCAATCACTTTCGACTATTAAAAACACTAGCCCTTCGATTTTCCAATTGAACGAGTATTTTTTGAAGTTTCTTGGACAACGGTTTCTATAAAAAACCTTATATGCCCCCAGGGCATAACTTAGAACCCATGCTCTGAGGGCGGTGGGGCATTTTACTCCTTAAAAACATAATTTCTATCTGGAAATCAACTACGCTGAGCAAAATGCCTATCTCAAAATTTTGATTCGATATGTTTGGGGAAATGGTGGGCGTGGAAGGGGTTTTAGTTGCCTTCCAATCACTTTCGACTATTAAAAAGTGCACACGCCACTCCAATTTCCAATCGAATGAGCCCTTTTCGAAGTTTCTACAACTCCTTCGATACGAAGTGCCCTGGTCTAAAACCAAGAACCCCCCACAAAAAAATAATAATACATTGTGTCAACATCGTTATTTACTTAGGCAGCGCTATTGCGCTGCCTATGATATGAGAGATCTTTACAACTTTTGCTATGGCAGTAGTTCGAGAATAAGGGCTCCCTTAGATGTATTTTCTTTATACAATCAAATAGGATTTTCGTAGATGAGGGAAGCAGTTGCCTTCTTATAACTTTCATTTTTAGATTTAATTTTTTGTCACAATGCTTCGACATTTAGAAACGGATATTTATCGGTAAAACTAAAAGTTCCGTAAAGGAAGGGGGAGGGGGCTTTCACCTCACTCAGCTGGGAGAATCTCTGGACCAACTTTGCGCCTTCAATAAAAATACTTCCTTGTATCTGGTATAAATATACCTACCTTTTTATTAGAAAGTTGATGGTGGAATATGATGACTGTGTGTTAGAGAGGGAGTGTTCATACGGCTTGCAAAATCTTGGCACAATTCCAGTTCAAACAAAGCACAACACGCCTACTTTTCTCTCTGATAACACAGATCAAGACTGATTGTATGACTCTGCCTCAAGCAAAGTGCAACATGCCTACCTTCCTATTAAAAACCGGATGAGGCGAGATTTTCAATATGATGTTAGTCATCAGCCACAACAAATTTTCAATATGATGTACATGATGGACAAATCTGGTACCAAAAAAAAAAAGATACGACAAGATATATGAGTTGTTCGAGGATTACTGACCAGCCTAAAAAAAAATATGTATCTTTTAGTTCAAAAGTTGATTTTCTCGATGTGGGCCAACTTTCTGATGTCATTAATGAAACAATAGCAAAAGATAAGCTCCAATTTCCGTAGAAATTAAAGAATTATTAAAATTTGTGAGGCACTTATAATACTATTCGTCTGCCTTAGTCCCAGGCACAGAAAATGAAATAACAAAGTCAGCTGGAATCATCAACGGAAATAGCATGTAACAATAGATGACAACAACATTTAGACTTATGTGAAAATGTTCCTTTTGATAAATTTTCCGTGTATTATACTAAGAAATATTTTGGTGATGGAGCCAGGGGTTCATCGCACATCTTAAGCACTTTTAAATTTTTGTCTAACTTTGAGACGGATCAAATTTTAAACGGATGCATGGCTTCATGCCTTCTTGAATGAACACAGCTTTCCATTCAAGAACAGGAACATACTATGAAGAAACGATAGCTTGATGGAATAACTTTTGGCTTTGGATTATAAAACTCCTCTTTAGCTCTCATACTCTCATACACTATATACTCTAGCTTTAAGACAAGAGAAAACCATTCTTTCTTCAATCTCCGGGCAAGAATTTTTTTCGTGTAAAGCCATTTCCTGGGTAGAATTATACGCAAGTTTCCGACATAAAATGTCATATTCATCAATGCGGCCTCAAGCCCATGCTTGTTGTAAGGACTGGAGAGGTTAAGCTTCAACCACTTTTTTGTAATAAATTTAAACTAGCGGCATAGGATAAAAAAAAAACGAGAACAGTCAAAATTTTGCTTTAGCCATCCAATTTTATCAGTTATCGATTGTCTAATTCTGCCCAAAATCTGATCTAAACCTCAAACTCGCGTAAAATTGGAATATAAGGATGCTGAAAATTATGTATGGCCCATGACAAACCTGACGTTTTTTACCGAGCGTTTTTTTGCCGTTGCTACTCTAGCGCGGACACACTGTGTGGTAAACATTCTACCGTCGCAGCGTCATCGATCGTAATAGATCTTAAATGGGTAATTTACCTAATGGGTCTATCTTATAGTTTATAAATGAATCACAAATAGATCATAAGTCTTTGTATATCATTGAAAATAGTTGAAAAAACGACAAATGTGCTCCCCCCCTCCTACACATTGAAAGAACATTGTATGCCCCCCTCTATGTTCGCATGAATGTATTACCCGTACAGGCATTGAGCACGGGGAAGCAGTTAAACTAGAAGCTATTCTGAAAACCAATAGGTAAAAATTTCAAAAATTTATTTATGTAAATGAATGCAATTTTGTTAAAATTCTATTTTTTGTAGGGCACTTAAATTGTACTAATACTCATTTTTTTTTTATTTATATAAAAAGGCTTTGATTTGTTTAAGGTCAAAGGGTGGGGTTAATTTTGGCCCAAACTTCCTTGAATTTCTGGGCACTTCCTAATCAAATTATCTAGCTTTTTTTTGCAATTTTGCTCTCTCCCTTCCCGGGAAAAGAATTTCATTTATGGCTTCCAATTTGTTTTTTTTAATGATATACCCTGTACAAACACACTCTCATCAGAAGTCTTAAGCGAAAAAAAAAACAAAAACAAAAAAAATGTCGAGTGTGTCTGCTTTTATTTAATTCCATAGGCCACCATTTTGGCGCAAACGTTAAAATAAAAGATCGTTATTTTGCCGTTTGTTTGTTGTAGTTACAATGGAAGGCTGTATTGCTGCCGTCGGCGTTTGTTGTACCAAGCTTCTTTTTTTACCACCTAATGTTTCCGTTGCAATATTATCCTATACACCTCTAAGAAACGCTCGTTAAAACAGAAGCTTGGTAAAAAAAAAAACGCCATGTGTGTCTCGGACCTATATGCATTATACGATTTGGACGGCTACTAAACCATGGTTTCTTAGCTACGATTACCCACTCTAGTTTTGAGTTGCGGCTTGTTAGATTACATGTCGCAAAAGCTAATATTTTTAAGTCAAATATCTTTCGTTTTTAATTTAGAAAATAAATAAACTAGGCAATTGAAAAGGATCACATCTTAAAAGCCTAGAAGTCAGTTTTGAAAAAGATGCACGTTTTTCTGAGTTCTTATACAAAAATAACTGGAAAACTTTTATTTCAAAATACAACACAAAACTATATTTAAAAAAAATTCTGGCCATTATTTATGACACAGATCAACTAAGGAAAATCTCTAGGTATATTTACGCACAATCAAGGACATCAAATTACGCACATCAACTCTAAAATTCAGAAAAAATATCATAGTTTCCACACATCACTGGTTATTGTTGAAATGATTTATCATCTTTGTGGTGGTTTCAGGATTTCTGGAAAAAAGGCCATATTTTTTTTCTGGTTATTTCTTTGGTTAGGCAGATTTGTAATAAATGTAAGCAAAGCTGCACAAAAAAAAACTGTGCCGAGGTCAAGGGAATATGAAACCCCGCCCCCCTCTGAATCTGCCACTGCCTCTGGAGAACTTCAACAATGCTCTTAAAACCAATTGCTTGTCTTACAATGCGATTTCCAAGGAAAACTTTAATCCCACATATAAAAAAGTGCAAGAAAGAGAAACCTTCCTTCATCTTAGTTTTCAACTCACTGTTTTATCCAAATGTATAGTATATATTTTGCGAATAGATTTCGGAGAAACAGTTAGAAACTTCAGAATTTGCTTTCGCTATAAGTATTGAGTAGCGCAGAGTAACCATATTTGCGGGTAAAGTATGCCTATACAGAATGATTTCAAAGTTACCACTTTTCATAGGATACCTAACGATAGACACTTGGTTTAGAGATACGAACACTCAGCCATGACGACCGTGGGTGGGAGTCAGGCGGTCTTCTTTTGCAATACATTTTGAATATGGGGTAAGTTGGGCACGTATTTTGGAAAAGATACAACTTAAGCAAGAAAATGTTTAAATAGTGATTGAAACAAAAAACAATATGTTGTGGTCGAAGCAATTACTGATGGGACTAAAGCTTGTCGTCGTGAATCCTTTTAAAACTTGGGCTTTTTCTTATTAGAATAAGAATTATTTCCGTTTGTAAATTAAACATTTGAATTTTTTCCAGTAGTCGTGTTCCGGAAAATATAGTCGAAAAGTAGCCATTTAATACAGCTTAATGTTTTACCTTTTTGAGTCGATTAACCAAAAAGACTTTTTGCACAAAGTAAGTTTTTTCAAAAAAAAGTAAAGAACTCCATTAAACAAAAATAGAATCAATTAATCCACCAAGCATACAACTACCACAAATCAGTATCAATAAATAAATGAAACCCAAAACAAACAGAAACTAAAATAAGTCAAACTCAAAACCAACAGAAATTAATCTGGGTAGAGTTCTAAGCCCTATGCTTTCTAAAAGTCAGAATATAATTTGTACTTTACAGAAAAAAATCAAATGAATTTACTGAAAAAAAAATGTGCATGGTCAGTTTAATATACATATGCTTAATTATTTTAGTTAAGAGTGTTGTTTTGCCTGACATTGACGGGCAGCACAGAAACGATCTGAATGGTGTTTTAAATTGATACATGTTCCCTTCAACAGTTCACCTAGACAACTAACTGTAGACTATAGTTGTCTAATGACTAAATAATTTCCCTATTACTACTAGTCCGTTCAAGAATAATAATGAGAACAAAATCAATAAAGAATCATATTTCTTGTATTATAAACAACACTTTACAGAAAACAAAGAAAATTACACTTTTTGATTTATAATAAAAAACATTTATTTAAAAAATGCACTAGAAAAAGCACTTTAATAAATATACTTCATTTATAAATACAACATTTAATGAAAAATACACTTAAAACAATATCACTTCTTTTTTTCTTTTTTATTTTTTTTATATATATTTTTTTTTTTTATTAAATTAAAAAAAATCACTTTTTTTAATGCAACATGTATATTTACAAAAGCACAAAAAAAAAATCTGCTCTAAGTAAAAAAAAAGATAACTTTGGTAGTGGCGGCGCACCCCCGCTGGTGGCTGCCCCCCTTCCGGGCCACGAGCCCCCCCCCCCCTGAGAGGCCCCCCCAAGGTTTTGGGAAATTTATTGGACTTTACTCAAACCGAGACTTTCCCTATGGCTAACAGTTTCTTGGTGATTTTTTTTCCTTTTTTTAGACACTTTTGAAACCTGAAGTATTGGCTACAAACTGATGAATACTCCGATTGATAATGATGTTACTTGCTTCTCTGATGCAAAGCCAAAGAGAAAAAAATATAAACGTTTATCAGCGATAGAGATATCAAACATAATAAGCCGACTTGTCATCCCCAATTATCCCCAAACACCAAAGCCAATAAAAGCAACAATTGTTGTACCACCTCTAAAGTTCGATTCGTCATCAGGGTCATCTGGAGATCAAGGTGGACCATTGGAATTGGTTTGGGATACGAGTGTGGAAATCGATAAATCAGGTTCATCTGGCTGTGAAAGTAGACTATTGGAGGAGGAGCATGGTACAGGTGCATCATCTTCAAGTAAAGTTAAAGAATTGTCTAGCATTATAAGTGAAGTTATGAATGTAGTTGATAGCACTGACTAAGTCTACGGAAAAAGTAAGATGTACTATTCCAAACTTCCTCCATGGAAAGATCCTCCCTTGTAAACCCCCACCCATCCAACTCCCCCACCTGTCAGAACCTCTTCCATGAAAACGTTATGCTTCCCAATAACCAATACTGTATGTAAAAATTGGTCAAAATTGCAGCCCTTCCCCCAGAGACTGTTGGGGATTAAGTCATCCCCAAAGACATAGTTACTATATTGTTTTACCATGCTGATCAAATTTATTATCTCAAAATTTTGATTGGGTGACAAAATTTGAATGAACGCGGCACTTACGAATTAACTTGCGTAACGAAATTATGCAACGTATATTTTTATTACATATATTACGGGGTTCGCCCCCTAGTCAAGACCTCCCTCTTTACGCTAAGTTCAAATTTTGTTCCAATTATTTAAGAATGACCCCTTAATCACAAAAGGATGTTAATTAGAATAAAGAGCTCTGATGAAAGTACAAAAAAAAACTTGAGCGGATAGATCGAGGCACTGAGTAGGGGGCGAACCAAGTCATATAGGCTACGTATTAATTTCTGTTCGTTTCAAATTTCGATGTTGATCCTTACTTTCAGTTGAAAAAATTATTTTTTTTACTATTTAATTTCTGATCGTTTTTTTTTAAATAATGCTGGGAAATCCGGCCCCCATTGATAGCAATGTTCCTTCCCCCATGAAAACTTCCTCCATAGAAATATCCTCCCACGTAACACCTGGTCCCACCCCACCCACCAACTACACAAAAAAACCTCCTGAACACTTCTGTATACTTCCCCAAAAACAATACTATATTTGAAAATTGGGCAAAGTTCATAACGTTCAGACCTTCCCCCGGGGACTGTGGAGGATAAAATCATCCTCAAAGACATAGTTATTATATTTTTCAACCATGAAGAACAAAATGGCTATCTCAAAATTTTGATTGGATGACTTTGGGAAAAAATGAGCTTGGGAGGGGGCCTAGTTGCCCTCCATTTTTATGGTCACTTAAAATAAGTACAAGAACCTTTAATTTCCATTGTAATGAGCCCTCCCGTGATACTCTAGGAACACTTGGTCGATACGATCACCCCTGAAAAAAAAACAAATAAACACGCATCCGTGATTTTTCTTCTGGCAAAGAAACACAAAATTCCCCATTTTTTAGATAGGAGCTTGAAACTTCTATAGTAGGTTTCTCTGATACGCTGAAACTGATGGTGTGATTTTCAATTAAGTTCTATGAATGTTTCCGCCTTTTTTCCGAAAAAAGGCAAATTTCCTCAGGCGCGTAACTTTTGATCGGTAAGACTAAACGTGATGAAACTTATATATTTGAAATCAGCATAAATATATAATTCTTTTGATCTATCTATTGGTCAGAGTTCACTTTAATAAACGGTAAGTAAAGAGCAACTCACGCTAGCAGTAAGACTAAAGACAATTTTTTTTTAATACCAATAAATACTTCATTCTCTTTTTGAATTATTCTCTTTTTTTAAATTTGAATTACAAACATTTATTAATCAATAAGTTTAAAGTTATTCATCAACAGTTATGAGCTTAAAAAAAATCTACTTGATTTTAGAAGAAGGGGGAAAACATCGCCAAAATGGAATATTGTCTAAAGTCTAAAGGAAAATCAAATCCTGCAAATAACACAACAATTTTGGCTGGTAGAGAACCAAAATGACGCCAGATGGCGTTTTAGCAGTCAAATGGCTCCAAATTCATTTTATAATGCTCACAACCCTATATCATACAATCACAGCCCCATATCATACTTACAATCACAACCCTATATCATACTTACAGTCACAACCCTATACCATACTGCATAAAAACTTCAATTTTTGAGACATTAAGAGTTCCCACGCACAACCAATGGCGGTAAAAAAAACAATTCTAATTAATATTCAAATCTGGGACTGATAGGAGTCTTTAGCCTTAAAAGCTTTATAGTCTCTGTATCTCCCATTAATCTACCTAATTTCCTTTGACTATTTATTCATCCATTAACAACAGGGCATTCAATTTCCTCAATACCTATTTAAAAGCTACAAAATGGCAATTTTGTATAATATTACGAGTCGAAAAGAAATAAGTGTAAGTTAAACTAAACTAGTAAAGCAAAGTAAAGTAGTAAACTAAGCTAAACTATAAACAGAAAGAAGACGAATTCAAATAGTAAGTAGTTCTTTCAAATCCAACTTTAGGAGCTTTGTGGAAAATTTATATAGCATTTTAAAATAGTATATTTTTTTCTATTAAGAAAAGCTGGGAGAGGGTTAGGTAGTTTCAACCCCACCCCCGACCCCACAAAAAATCTTTGACTCATAAATTTTTTGCAAACCTTTAGTTCAAAAAATCTCTTGTTTCATGCCATTTGGACAACGTTTACGGGAGGTAGACCCCTCCTTTTTAATTATGTTGGTGCCCCCCCCCCTAAAAAAATCTCCCAAACAATTTTAATTTTTGACCGTCGCGTGCTTTAATGTCAGTCTTTAGTTGTAACTAGTTACAACTATAAAAAATAATAAAATTTTGCCAAGAATAGGACGGGATATTTATTCGCCCCGACACGTTACACTCAGGCATTATTTGCATTTTACAGAAACTGTACTGCAATATAAAAATAGTTAACTAATCACTACAGATATTTCATAAGAAACTAAAATTTGAAGACTTTTCGATTTCTTCAACGAAATTTTCGAAAATCACCTAAGCTTAAAATATAAAATTAATGCAGCCTTTCAATATAATTTGTACGAAATTAATTCTGCTGGGTGCGGGGAAGTTCCTTGAAATCTACTTAATTTTCTGAATTAAAATGCAGAGTTTGCACTAATTCTAAACTAAACTGTGAATTAATTTGAACGTCCCAGAAGGCATTAGATCTGAAATGTCATATTGCATTAGCCTTTGACGTCATAAATTCCTGTTCAGGTAAAATTCAACATTTAAAAATGGGGTGGAGCGGGGATTGTGAATTTTTAAATGTGAACTGGAATGATAATTTATAATCCGATGAAATGCAAAATTAACGTCATAAATTGACGTCATCAAATTCCTTTGACGTCATAAATTCCTGTTCAGGTAAAATTCAGCGTTTCAAAATGTGGTGGAGCAGGAATTGTGAATTTTTAAATGTGAACTGGAATGATGCTTTATAATCCGATAAAATGCCAAATTAACTTCATAAATTGACGTCATAAAATGCCTTTGACGTCATAAATTCCTGTTAAGGTAAAATACAACGTTTCAACATGGGTTGGAGTGGGGATTGTGGATTTTTAAATGAGAACCGGATTGATGCTTTATAATCCGATTAAATACCGAATTAAGTCAAATTAATCTACCGAATTAGATATATTAAATTAAATATAAAATACCAAATTAATCTAACACATTATTTTTTTTTAATCTGGTCCCTATGGTTTTTTTGATTGAAAATACTTTGAGCATTATAGAGAAATTGCTGAAAAAGCACCGATATGACACCGAAATTGTCGAACTTGGATTAGTGCTGGTATAGTTTTTTTTTTAATTTCCCTTTTTTTAAATTTCCCTCTCACGCAACATGTGGCCACAAGACTCCCGCTGTAACTTGCACCGAAATTACAAGATACTAACACAAACTCGTAACCAGGATTTTTTTACGAAAAAATTTTTGGGGGCGAGGGGGGGGGGTCAAATATCCAACCCCCCCCCCCCTGGATACGGCCTTGTACTTACATCATAAAAATTTTTAATTCAAATCTGTTCATTCACCGAGCCATAACTAAGGTATTACTAAAAGTTTTACTTTGGAACTGATCAAAACATGCTTACAAATAGAAAAAAACTCCTTTTTTCAACGATTTTCAGTCAATTTTTGACGCCTTTTTTAATTTAAAATTTTGTGAAGCTCATTTAAAAATGTAATTGGGGTGATGGTTAAATTTCGATCTCATTTATAAAACGACTGCAATTATTTTTCTCGCGCTAAAAAAAAAAAAAAAACACAGCAATACAGAAAATAACATACCAAAAACTTACACGGAGAGCGTAAACCTTAACTGATAAATTTTTCCATCATCTAACTAATGAGATAACAAAGAGATAGACATAACTTTAGAATCATAATTTTATACTGAATCCAAATATAAAATTCATTTGTGTTAAAAATAAACTTTAACCCCCACCCCTTTACAAATACGTACCCTGAGTTGTATATATGCAATAAATTCTCCATTATTTTGACAAACAGTTGAATCAGTTTGAAGAAAAGAGTGACAGGAGAATTCAATGCATATATACAACTGACGGTATATTGCACATTAGGGCAGAGAGGTTAGAGTTCATTTCCGACGCATATAAATGTTATGCTTGGGTTCAGAATGAAATTTTTATTTTAAAGCTATGTCTATCTCTTAGCTATCATTAGTGAGTTAATCGGAAAATTTACCCCTTAATTAAAATTTTTATCCGTTTCTAAACTTTTTCCGATGCTATTTTTTTTAAATAAAAACATGGTAGTTTGGAGAAAAACAAAGACTCACTTTGTTTGATGATTTCGGCTTAGGATCGCTAGCCTCAATGGGAGCTTTAGCAGGTCGGCGCTTCGATTTTCTTGGCTTGACGACTAAAGAAGCATCTTCATCAATGGAGTTGCCCTATAATGAAGACTCATAGTAAATTAGGAACCCTTAGTAAATCAAAATACCTCCCTGTAGGGTTTATTCCATAAAAAATAACCCACTGATTTCGCCAAGCAATAGTTGCAACGACCGGGTGCAACATGACTTTAAAGACGAGTTTTAAGTTGGGCATTTTTTTTTTTTAGAAAGAGATATATTTATTAAACAAAAAAAAAACAGTATCAGTATTAACAGCCACCCCGAGAAGTAGAAAAACTTGTTCGAGGGGGTGGCAAAAATAGATTAAAAAACAACACAGGACTAAATAAATTATGAAACAACCAAGACAAATCGTAGATCCTATTCGGCACCAGAAACTGTACAACAAAACAAAAAAAATTCAACATTACTGTTAAGACCATACCCATATAATACATACATTCTGTATGTAATAAAAAACATGAGAAACTAATTAGCGAGATATTTACCGATTTAAATGTATTTGATAGAAATTAAACACCCATAACACCTCAAATTCTCGGGCTTTCTTCCTCAAAGGGGTGCAGTGCAGGATTTTCTTTTATTACTATAGAAATTTCTTCTTCTTTTAGACGTTTGTATACAATGTTAGGGTTCAAGCAGTTTTTGCTCAGCTCCGCAAACACCTCTGGCTCTGTCGAGCGATTAGCTTGCGAGTGAAGATAAGCATATATAAGTCAACAGTGAAGGTTGTCTTATTCTATGTGGTTGAATCGTGGCCTATCAAAGCAGCTCAATGACGTGATCTAGAGGTTTCTGTTCACCGTTGCCTACATTCAATTTTATGCTATTATGTCAGGACTTTGAACAACGATTTCCGATGGCGTTGTTTCAAGATCAAAAATTTCAAGCGTCATTAAGCTCGTCTGGCTTGGACACGTTCTGCGTCGCTCCAACGAACGCCTCATTAATATTTGATATTTCTTGTTGAAACCTTATCAACATTGCGTAGAAGAAAAGGAAGACGATAATCAAGATCTGGAACCTACTGGAGGTTTCCGCATATTTGACCACAAATGAGACAAGCGCTGGCTGAAGTTCGCGGAAAAATTGGCACAAGACCGGCCATCATGAAAGACCCTCATTCAGAAGCTTCATTCGTCTGCTGGGTTAAGCGGAAACGTCTGGTCCTGTTGCAATGTACAATATTGTCAAATATTATAATAATTTCGCCTCTATTAAGCCTAAAGAACGTATCTGACATTAAAACTTCTGAAATAATTGACAAAAACCATGTGCTGAGAGTTAATCAGCAGGGCAATGTACATCTAATCAAACACTGATACGCCTGATCTACATTATTCTGCTAATCCTCCCTTTGAGAACGGCCTTGCAAACAGTTTTCTACCACTAACTCGGACGTGTGGAAATGTCAGATATGACCTTCAGACCTAACTGCGACGTTTGTACAACGTTTATTTTTTTACCTTTATTCTCACTGAATAGACATTGTAACAACATTGCAACCAGTCACGTACTACTTGGAATTAATCTTAGCAGGTATGTAAGATTAGGGATTAAAAATTACAAACACCAGTTACAGTATTATTCAGATGAAATAGAACAGCTAAATCTAGCTCAACTTTAATTAATGAGAATTTAGATTTTAATTCTAGATCTGAATTTATTTGGGTCTGGTCCACACGTTTCAGAGAGTAGGAAGAGTTTCTTTCGAGCTTTGCTCTTAAGCTTATTTTCACACATTATGTTGAGTAATTAGGGCTAGGTTAGTATCTAAAACATAGGCCACCTAAACAAAATAGAAACAAATATTTCAATGTTATACCCAAGGCCGTATCCAGGGGGGTTACCCGGTTTTACCCCCCCCCCCCCGAAATTTGAGTCGAAAAATATTAAAACTTTGGTAAAAATTAGTAAAATTAGTCGATGAGTCGAAAATTAGTAACCCCCCCCAAAAAAAAATGCTAGATCCGCTCTTGGGTATCCCTGTTAGGAATGGTTACTTTATCTCCAGTACAATGTAAAACAAGCACAAACAAAGAGATAGAAAATAAAACCACTCATAATCCATATTTAGGTTTTTCTATAATTAACATTATCAATTTCTGGAAAAAATAGATGACCTCTGTTTTTATTCCCACAGACACACTTGATCTTCTTCACTTAAATCAGTTTCCCACAGCAATCCATAGGCAATCTCTCTGAAAACATCCAGCAAATCTTTCTCCTTTTTTTCTGAGCGCCCAAGCTTCAGATCCATATTTGACCACTGTCATTACTGTGGCTTCGAATTTTATTATATTAGTTCGCATAATTATCTCCCTATTCTACCGAACCTTTTTCTTCTGTAAAAAAAAAAAACTCTGGCCCTTGGCTCTTAAAATTTTACAACATTAACTTAACTGAATCCACCCACTTTACTATTAATAAAACTGATCAAAGTTAAGCCGTTCACTCGATCGATCGTCTCCTTACCAACATCAACTCTACGCCTTCATTTATTCCTAGTCTTAGTGACTTAGTCTTTTTGATATTGATTTTCAAATTGATTAACATTGATCAAACTTTTGATAGGTGCTGAGTAATTGACTCAAATTTTCCCTAGCAATCAATAGCTAATACTGTTGATGTATTAGCTAGTATTAATACTGTTATAGATAGTAGTAGAATCACAAATTGTACTTTTTAGCCCTTCATCTAGGTCCAGACGAAAATCAAGATGTCCTCGAGTGGGGTGACCATGGGAGGCCATGAGAAAGGAAATTTAAATTTCGAGGGAGGGAATAAAGAGTGAAATTTTAAACTGATTAGGGTGAACTCGACCCGGTGGAGATGGAGCAAGCACAGCTCTGTGGATCTCAGGCGGCTTGGCGCAGCAATGAGTTTTTAATAGTAAACAAAAATGGGCCTCTCATAGAGCTTTAAAAACCCTTTTCGAAAAAAAATCGTTTCAACTCGTAAAAATCTTCTTCAAAAAATATTTTCAAAATTATGGTTTTACTACTCTGCGAGGTAAAATCTTCATTGGTATAATATAAACATTAAAAAACGGTGTTTGCTGGCAATCTCTGTGGTATTTGCTAAGGGTTAACAGATGAAATAATATTAATCTATCCCTCAGTAGTACCACTAAATTGCAGAAAAATGAGGACTGTAATGAAAGGAGCGCAGAGACATGAAAGATTGAGAGAGAGAGAGAGAGAGAGAGAGAGATAGAGAGAGAGCGCGAGAGAGAGCGAGAGAGAGAGCGAGCGAGAGAGCGAGAGAGAGTGCAGATAAAGACAGAAAAAAGCAGAGAGCTACAACTGTATGTAAAAACCTATAAAACTAAATTCCGCGAAAAGAATAAAGATGGAAGAATCTTCCCTAGAAAGGGCCATTTCAACGTCGTTGATTTTGGCCGGTAGACCTGAAATAAAAACAGTGATCAATTTGGAAATGTTAATGCTAAGGAAACACGGGTCAACATTTCAAAAGTTCTGCTCTTCCTAAACCTTGTCTTACAATAGAGTGATTATCAGGATTGCAGCGGTAGCTTGCAACCTAGCAAAAGACGATCATGAAGAGAATTAAATAGCTGAAAGGTGTGAATGGCTGTGTAGAGTGGTCATAACATCATGGTTGCAGCTGGAGCTGTAGTCTAGTTTATAGTAATGAACGACCTCTCGCCCATTTTAACTGAAATAATCAAACAGTTCGTCTTAACGAACTGTAAGTAACCGACTCAGTAAACGGCTCAATAGTAACCGAAACTCTAAAAAATAGAATTTTGATACCAATAGATAGATCAAAAGAATCATATATTTATGCTGATTTCAAATATATAAGTTTCATCACGTTTAGTCTTACCGATCAAAAGTTACGCGCCTGAGGAAATTTGCCTTTTTTTCGGAAAAAAGGCGGAAACAAATTCATAGAACATAATTGAAAATCACACAATCAGTTTCAGCGTATCAGAGAAACCTACTATATAAGTTTCAAGCTCCTATCTAACAATGGGGACTTTTGTGTTTCTTTGCCAGAAGAAAAATCACGGTTGCGGGTTTATTTTTTTTTATTTTTTTAGGGTTGATCGTATCGACCAAGTGTTACTATAATATCACGGGAGGGCTCATTAGAATGGACATTAAAGGTTCTAGTACTCTTTTTAAGTGACCATAAAAATTGAGGGCAACTAGGCCCCCTCCCAAGCTCATTTTTTCCCAAAGTCATCCATCAAAATTTTGAGATAGCCATTTTGTTCTTCATGGTTGAAAAATACAATAACTATGTCTTTGAGGATTAATTTATCCTCCACAGTCCCCGGGTGAAGGTCTGCAAGTTTTGAACTTGGCCCAATGTTCAATTTTAGTATTGTTTTTTGGGAAGTATACAGATGTTTTCAGGGGTATTTTTGGGTTAGGGCGGGGGGGGGGGGGGATCGGGTGGGGGGAGGATCGGTCCAGGGAGGAAGTTTTCATGGGGGAAGGGACATTGCTATGAAGGGGCGCCGGATTTCCCAGCATTATTAAAAAAAAAACGATCAGAAATTAAATAGTAAAAAAAAACAATTTTTTCAACTGAAAGTAAGGAGCAACATCAAAATTTAAAACGAACAGAACTTAATACGTAGCCTATATGACTTGGTTCGCCCCCTACTCATTGCCTCGCTCTATACGCTAAAGTTTTTTTTTGTACTTTCATCAGAGCTATTTATTCTAATTATCAACCTTTTGTGATTAAGGGGTCATTCTTAAAGAATTGGAACAAAATTTGAACTTAGCGTAAAGAGGGAGGTATTGACTAGGGGGCGAACCCCGTAATATATGTAATAAAAATATACGTTACATAATTTCGTTACGCAAGTTAATTCGTAATTTACGCCGCGTTCATTCAAATTTTGTCACCCAATCAAAATTTTGAGATAATAAATTTGATCAGCATGGTAAAACAATATAGTAACTATGTCTTTGGGGATGGCTTAATCCCCAACAGTCTCTGGGGGAAGGGCTGCAATTTGTAAACTTTGACCAATTTTTACATACAGTATTGGTTATTGGGAAGCATAACGTTTTCATGGAAGGGGTTCTGGCAGGTGGGGGAGTTGGATGGGTTGGGGTTTACAAGGGAGGATCTTTCTATGGAGGAAGTGTTTGGAAAAGTACATATTACTTTATCCGTAGAGACTGAGTCAATGCTATAAGCTACATCCATAACTTCTCTAATAATGCTAGACAATTCTTCACCTTTACTTGAAGATGATGCATCTGCACCATGCTCCTCCTCCAATAGTCTACTTTCACAGACTGAAGAACCTGATTTATTGATATTCCACACTCGTATACCAAACCAATTCCAATGGTCCACCTTGATATGCAGATGAATCTGATGAGCTATCAAAATTTGGAGGTGGTACAACAATTGTTGCTTTTATTGGCTCTGTTGTTTGAGGATAATTTGGGATGACAAGCGGGCTTATTATTTTTTATACATCTATCGCTGATAAACGTTTATAATTTTTTCTCTTTGGCTTTGCACCAGAAGAGCAAGTAACATCATTATCTATCGGAGTATTCATCAGTTTGTAGCCAATACTTCAGGTTTCAAAAGTGTCTAAAAAAAGGAAAAAAAAAATCAACAAGAAACTGTTAGCCATAGGGAAAGTCTCGGTTTGAGTAAAGTCCAATAAATTTCCCAAAACCTTGGGGGGGGGGGGGTCTATCAGGGGGGGGGTCTCTCAGGGGGAGGGGGGCTCGTGGCCTGGAAGGGGGGGCAGCCACCAGCGGGGGTGCGCCGCCACTACCAAAGTTATCTTTTTTTTTACTTAGAGCAGATTTTTTTGTGCTTTTGTAAATATACATGTTGCATTAAAAAAAAAGTGATATTGTTTTAAGTGTATTTTTCATTAAATGTTGTATTTATAAACGAAGTATATTTATTAAAGTGCTTTTTCTAGTGCATTTTTTTAAATAAATGTTTTTTATTATAAATCAAAGTGTAATTTTATTTGTTTTCTGTAAATTGTTGTTTATAATACAAGAAATATGATTCTTTATTGATTTTGTTATCATTATTATTATTGAACGGACTAGTAGTAATAGGGAAATTATTTAATCATTAGACAACTATAGTCTACAGTTAGTTGTCTAGGTGAACTGTTGAAGGGAACATGTATCAATTTAAAACACCATTCAGATCGTTTCTGTGCTGCCCGTCAATGTCAGGCAAAACAACACTCTTAACTAAAATAATTAAAAATTGTGATAAAATGTTTGTGGAAAAGTCAAAAAATCTACTATTGTTACAGTATT
Source organism: Artemia sp. Qi Xiang Cuo (assembly GCF_049724085.1). Taxonomy (NCBI): domain Eukaryota; kingdom Metazoa; phylum Arthropoda; class Branchiopoda; order Anostraca; family Artemiidae; genus Artemia; species Artemia sp. Qi Xiang Cuo. The sequence continues at coordinate 41,621,700 of NC_142801.1, forward strand.
TGGCAGGAGTCATACGATAAAATAAAAACAACCGTTACGGCGGGATTGGTGCAGATACAATTCATACAGGGAATTGATGTTTTCAACATTATTGAACCAAAGTCTTGGCTGATTATTGACGATCTGGCTGAATCTATTGAACAATGGACCCAGGAAATGCTGCAATTGTTCACTGTTCGCTCTCATCATGAACAGATTTCCATCACTCTGGTTCTACACATCCTCTTTCATCAGAGCAAATGTATGCGAACACTTGCATTGAACTGCACCTACTATCAAACAGTTCGTGGTAACGAACTGTAAGTAAGGAGCGACCCGGCTCAATGGTAACCAAGACTCTAGAAAAAGGGTTTTTGATACCAATAGATAAATCAAGAGAATAAAATTTCAATGCTGATTTCAAATATATGATTTTCATCAAGTTTAGTACTACCCATCAAAAGTTACGCACCTGAGAAAATTTGGCTGATTTTCAAAAAAGGGGGGAAAGACCCCCTAAAAGTTATAGAACCTTAATGAAAATCACACCATCATATTCAGCGTATCAGAGAACCCTACTGTAAAGGTTTCAAGCTCCTATCTACAAAAATGTGGAATTTTACGTTTTTTGCCAGAAGAAAGATCACGGATGCGTGTTTATTTGTTTGTTTGTTTTGTTTTTTTTTCCCCCAGGGGTGATCGTATCGACCCAGTGGTCCTAGAATATCGTGGAAGGGCTCATTGGAACGGAAATTAAAAGTTCTAGTGCCCTTTTTAAGTGACCAAAAAATAGAGGGCAACTAGGCCCCCTCCCACGCTTATTTTTTTCCAAAGTCACCCGATCAAAATTGATAAATATGATAAATATGTCTTTTAGGATGACTTAATCCCCCGAAGTTCCCAGAGGGAGGGCTAAAAGTTATGAACTTTACCCACTGTTAACATATAGTATTGGTTATTGGGAAGTATACAGAAGTTTTCAGGAGATTTTTTTCTGGCAGTGGGAGGCATGGGTGGGTCGGTGGTTATGTTGGAGGATCTGTTCATGAAGGAAGTTTTCTTGGGGGAAGGGAAATGGCCAGGACGGGGGCGCCGGACTTGCCATCTTTTTTTTTTGGTTATTGGGAAGTAGACAACCTTTTTCAGGACGGATTTTTGCGGGCGGGGGGGGGGCTAGAGGACAGGTTACTCTGGAGAATATTTCCTTGGCGGATGATTCTTTGGGGTAAGGGACATTTATATGAAGGGGGCGCCAGATTTACAAGCATTATTTAAAAAACGATCAGAAATTAAATTAAAAAAAAACAAGTTTTTTCAACTGAAATGTAAAAAGGAATATTAGAACTTAAAACGAACAGAAATTATAACGTATGTGAGAGGATTCTCCCCCAAGTTAATACCTCGCTCTTTACGCTACAGTTTTTTTAGTGCTTTCAAAAGAGCTATCTGTTCTAATTAAACGGCCTTTGTGATTCAGGGGGGTTTGTGAATCAAATATTTTTTTAACTTTTATCGTAAAGAGCATGTTATTGACTAAGGGGAGAACCCCATCATATACGTAATAAAAAAAACAATAAAAAAACAAGCAATACGGCTTTATAATAATTAAAACTTTTAAAACTAGAACTGTGATGTAAATAAATGCGTCAAAAGAACGGGTTCTTCACGTTGATCGTAAATATTTAGATTTTATTAAGTTTAGTATTGCTCATTACAGGCTACGAGCCTGAGAAAATTTACTTAAATTTTTACGGACGGAGAAAGAATACACTAAAAGTCAAAGAATTTTAATGAGAATTAAAATCACACCATCAGATTCGGCGTATCAGAAAACCCTGTTACAGAGTTTTCAAGCTCATATCCGCAAAAATCTGCAACTTTGTATTTTTTGCCAGTGTAAGGGGGGGAGGGTAGGTTCATTGTGATGACTCCAGGCCATACTCAGCCATGAGACCTGAGGAAACATAAGTAATCAGCAATAGGTGATATTAACCAAGTGAGAGATCAAATGATAAAATTATTATCTTCGTAATAAAATATAAAAGACAACACATGTATAAGAAAAACTAAGATTTTATTATTAAACAAGAGAATTTTTTAATTAATAGTTATTTCATAATAAGTCAATATTCAATAATTATTATTCATAATCGAAGATCAATTCTTGTTCTATAATTGCTTGAAGTAAAGTTTTTATTATTATTTAAGGAAAGCAAGCATAATAACTAGCATATTAAGACTAATATGTTCCTGCTTAAAGGAACTTAATAATAATATTAAAGAATGGGATATATATATGTATATATATATATATATATATATATATATATATATATATATATATATATATATATATCCATTTACTAAGATTTTAACATCATAAAATTAAAAAAGAGCACGGAACATATTATACTTACATTCTACATGCATAAACAAGCTTGAGCAAAGCCAAAACACCAACTGACTACTCTGGTCAGTAACCCTCTCTAAAATATATCGTACATGTTTTCTCAAACAGCGTAACTCATTCTAGAATTTATAAAAACGGGTTCATAGTTTAAAATTAAGATATTCTAAGGAACGTGTTCCTATTGCGACAGGGACTGTTTAGGAAGATAACTTTAGTGGGTTCTATGCCCTGGCAAGGGCATTGGCTTAAGCAGAATTCATAGCAACTGATATTAATGCTAAAATTAGAAGGACATTTCTTACAAATCCGACCTTGTAACATAAGCTTGCGTAAAGTTTTTTAAGTTATTATTGTGCTTATATCTTCGAATATCCAAAGAAATACATTATGGTCGTCCCACTCAATTGTGCCGGCATTAACTATTATAAATCATAATACAAGAAAACATTGACACACATAATTAAATACATAATGAATATACAACAAAAGAAAATCTATTGACTTTTAGGCAGCAACGCTATTGAATGAGTAAGTGACCAAGAAAATTGTAAGGCTATTACTAGACAGAAGCTTATCAGCTGAAGGTAGCTTCTGTTCGCTAGCCTTTAATGATTTAATACTATTTTATCTTTTGCGGTGCTGGGTCTATTTTCCTCACATCTACGATCGTGCCTTATCGTGTAATTAAGTAACGTAGAACCTTTTTACAACACTATTATTTTCTTTTCTTGAAGACCATTTAAAAGAATATGGGAAACAACGACTATTATTTTACTTATAACTAAAAGGTTTTAGAAGGTCAATTATTATTTAAATGTAAACATTCTTCTTATTAAATTATATATATATATATATTTTTTTTTCCTATTAATTATTGCATACATTATTGTTATGTTAATTGGTGCTTAAAAGTTAATAGAACTCAGTAACTAGAGAAGAATCACACATAACCCAAACATCAAGCTACATAACCAAACCATCTATCATAACTAAATCCGTCACCGTCTTTCTAAGTTAAGTTCTAGCTACATCTATTCCGTTAGGGCTAAGGGCAAAAGAAGAAGAAAGCAAGAAAAGATCAATTCTAATGAATTGCAATTTTGTATTTTCATTCAGTGACCATTGTACTCAGTTGACCAGTTCACTCTTAATTTGGAATCAAACTTCTCGTCTTATGAATTTGTGGTTCCCTAATAAAATTGGAATCCTTTTGCTACAATATCATTATTAACTAAATTAACTTATCCATAAAGACCCAAACAAAAATTAAGTTTATTCATTTACCTTTTTTTCTCAAGATGTTTAAATAAATGTATATATATATATATGCATATATATTTTTATTTTTCATTGTTTAAGCTGTACACAATCCAAAATTACAAATTCCTTAATAACGAAGGCCTTATTTTCAAAAACCCAAAACTGTCGAGTTTTCACAACGTTCTCTCGTAACCAGTTTGACTACTAAACAATAAATAATCATGAAATATTTTTAAATTGCCTGGAATCATCACTCTAGGCAAAACTTATCAAAATAGATGGTTAAGAGTGCGCTTTTTGGTTTAGCCTAGAATGGTTATTCGGATCATATTGTATTCTCTACAGAATGCCATCAATCTTTTTTTTAATAACACTTGAATAATAGGAACGAATCACGAAGAGACATTATCAATTATCATATTCTTTTTTTTTCAAGATACCGATCATAAAAATAAAAATGAGGTAGACACTATTAAAAACGTGGCGTGGCGAATACGTCTTGGACCAAGGTTAATACTCGTAATAGGGTGTTAGTATCCACATGCAACCTGGTGGGAGTCTACTCTCTAGATCCCCTCTTTTGAGCACGGTTGTCTTTTGACACATCCGGCTCTTTAAATAAATCACTATAAGTCTCGTCTCGGGATCCCGTAATTGTCCGTGGTTTAATTCCTCAGCTTGCAGACCTAAGTAATCTACATTAGGATTACTAATTAAAAATTGCCTGCTGCAAAAATTTCTAGTTCGTTAAGAACCAGATATAAGGTCTGACTGCTGTCTATTATCTCTCGACTTGGCCTCGATAAAATATTAAGTATCATCTTAATCTCAGGAATATGTTTCATGTGCATATAAAGGATTATCAAACAGTTCGTGGTAACGAACTGTAAGTAAGGAGCGACCCGGCTCAATGGTAACCGAAACTCTAGAAAACGGGTTTTTGATGCCAATAGATATATCAAAAGAATCAGATTTCAATGCTGATTTCAAATATATAACTTTCATCAAGTTTAGAGCTACCCATCAAAAGTTACGCGCCTGAGAAAATTTGGCTGATTTTCAAAAAAGGGGGAAAGACCCCCTAAAAGTTATAGAACCTTAATGAAAATCACACCATCATATTCAGCGTATCAGAGAACCCTACTGTAGAGGTTTCAAGCTCCTATCTACAAAAATGTGGAATTTTCCATTTTTTGCCAGAAGAAAGATCACGGATGCGTATTTGTTTGTTTTTTTGTTTTTTTGTTTTTTTTTTTTTTTTTACCCCTGGGTGTTCGTTAACAAAACTGGGGCATATAAAAAATTGTGTTGGAAAAATTTAACCGAAAATAAAAGTTAAAGTTACAATTTTAATTGACCAAAAAAAATTTAGGGCAACTAGGCCCCCTCCCACGCTTATTTTTTTACCAAAGTCACCCGATCAAAATTTTGAGATAGCCATTTTGTTCAGCATGGTCGAAAATATGATAAATATGTCTTTTGGGATGACTTAATCCCCGAAGTACCCAGAGGGAGGGCTAAAAGATATGAACTTTACCCAATGTTAACATATAGTATTGGTTATTCGGAAGTATACAGAAGTTTTCAGGAGGTTTTTTTTCTGCTAGTGGGAGGGAAGGGTGGGTCGGGGGTGATGTTGGCGGATCGGGTCATGAAGGAAGTGTTCCGGGGGGAAGGGAAATCGCCATGAAGGGGGCGCCGGACTTGCCAGCATTATTTATTGGTTATTGGGAAGTATACAACCATTTTCAGGAAGGATTTTTTCTGGAGGGGGGGCTAGAGGAGGAGTTACTCTGGAGAATATTTCCGTGGAGGATGTTTCTTTGGGGTAAGGGACATTTCTATGAAGGGGGCGCCGGATTTCCAAGCATTATTTAAAAAACGATCAGAAATTAAATAAAAAAAAACCAAGTTTTTTCAACTGAAATGTAAGAAGGAATATTAGAACTTAAAACGAACAGAAATTATAACGTATGTGAGGGGGTTCTCCTCCAAGTCAATACCTCGCTCTTTAAGCTACAGTTTTTTTTTTAGTGCTTTCAAAAGAGCTCTCTATTCTAATTAAACGGCCTTTGTGATTCAGGGGTTTGTGAATCAAATTTTTTTTTAACTTTTAACGTAAAGAGCTTGGTATTGACTAAGGGCAGAACCCCCTCATATACGTAATAACATATACGTAATAAAAAAAAACAATAAAAAAACAAGCGATACGGCTCAATAGTAATCGAAACTTTTAAAAACGGAATTTTGATGTCAATAAATGTATCAAAAGAATGTGTTTATAATGCTGATTCTAAATAGATAAATTTTATTAAGTTTAGTATTACTCATCAAAGGCACCAAGCCTGAGGAAATTTACTCGATTTTTTAAACAGGGGGGAAACATCCCCTACAATTGGAAGAATTTTAATGAAAATCACAACGTCAGATTAAGCGTATCAGAAAACCCTATTACATAGGTTTCAAGCTCATATCTGCAAAAATCTGCAACTTTGAATTTTTGCCAGAAGAAAAATATACGAATATAGAAGTTAGTTACGTAAGTTAATTTGTAAAGACATTCATTTAGCAAAAGAAAAGTAAAATTTTTATGCAAATAAAAGCTGCATTAACTAAAAAACGATCAGAAATTAAATAAAAAAAACAAGTTTTTTAAACTGAAAGTAAGGAGCGACATTAAAACTTAAAACGAACAGAAATTATTCCGTACATGAAAGGGGCTGTCCCCTCCTCAACGCCTCGCTCTTTATTCCGTATATGAAAGGGGCTGTCCCCTCCTCAACGCCTCGCTCTTTACGCTAAAGTTTTTTATTGTTTTAAAAAAAAAATTGTGAGACAGTCAAACTTTAGCGTAAAGAGCGAGGCGTTGAGGAGGGGACAGCCCCTTTCATATACGGAATAAAGAGCGAGGCGTTGAGGAGGGGACAGCCCCTTTCATGTACGGAATAATTTCTGTTCGTTTTAAGTTTTAATGTCGCTCCTTACTTTCAGTTTAAAAAACTTGTTTTTTTTATTTAATCCACAATAAGTAATGATATCGGGTACATCTTTCTAGAGAGATCCCGATGTTTACATAAATATTTAAATTTCTTAGCATCCGCATAAATATTACACAATCTTCTCCAAATAATACTGAATCTGAGAGCTCTTCAGAGTTTTATATAAGCCATATGGCTCCCTAACGATAGAAGACTTCTTGGAAAATGGTTTAGAGAGAACTATTAAAAAGAAAAAAAAAACGACTCCCATCCTTCCGTCATCATTTTCATGACAAAGAACAGCCCCGGCTCCATTTTCAGAGGAGTCAACAAATAATTTAAAAATAGGAATATTTTCAGGCCCTTCTGTTCTTCTATAGCAACCAATTTGGATATTTGAGGTCTAATTTTTAACAGGCGACACGATATATCTCAATACTGGAATAGGTTCTTCAAAACTTGTGATTTAGAAGCTAAAAACTAATTGTTGTGAGCTTTTAGACGCCTGAAAAATATATTGACATGAAAGAAACGCTCATTAGGTTAGGTTTTATTTAGTAAATATATCATAATAAAAAAAATTGAAAATGAAGGAATGGTAACTTTCTGGAAATAATTTATCCATGAAGCTAGCGAAAGCTTTTGGCCCAAATACACTTCCTTGTGGTATTCTTGTGTAGCAATGGCTGCGGCCAGTTAAAGGTGATAAAAACAAAAAGAATTTTTGGTACCTTTCATCACTGGGAATTTGAAAAAAAAACAGCGCTGGTCAAATTCACTGTAGAACACTCCTTTTGACAAATTTGTAAAATGTAAGAAGTTCGAGGAATTAGGAAGGCTGTATTTCATTTTACTATTAACTGTATGTAAATCAACTAGAAATTGAACATTTTCTCTGTTAAGAGCCTCATTTTTACTCACATAATGTTTCCTTATAAGGAAAAGAGGTGAAAGAAAGGAATATATCCTTACCTCTACTAAACTGAATTTCAGCACTTTATAAATGTTCTTTTATCACTGAGACATTTAATGAGGGATTGTAAACGTTTAAGAATTCGAAATTCTAGTTCAAGTGGTACATCTAGGCTTAAAAACGATTAACTACTTTTTAAATTAGTCATACATTTGTTTAAAAAATCAATTTTTACTATTTAAGACCAATTGAACTAGCTCTGGCAAAACAATTATTTTTGTAAGTTTAAAGGTTAAACGTAGAAAGGAATTCATCATAGTCTGGTTTTGGAACAATAATTAAATTATGACCATCAATAAATGAGATATTTTCTGTAGTAACTAGCTTAAAATCTACTTTTTAAATGCTCTAGGGTCAACAGGTATATCAGAAATCACTAATGCACCCCTATATGCTAATCTATCATTAAGCTTGCTTAATCCTTAGCCTTGGTTCAAAATTTTAACTCCCTTTCACGAAAGCGTAAGGGACTGTCTAGTCCTTCCATATTGTTGAATTCTAGGATCACGATGAAAGGCAATCAACTACCCAAAATCTCCAAAAAGACTAAGTCCTATGTTACAATCTATCATTTTTAAATATTTTTGTAATATCTGCGCATTTCTTTTTTTTGCGAATAAATCTTTTGATACTCTCATGTCATTTTTTGTTCAAAGGCCTGTTATTTAAATAAATCAATACCTGAAAGGAGGCATGCACTCCCCGGAACATTTTTAACTAAAGAAGAGTAGCTCTCAAATTCTGCATTGATACGCATAAAAAAATCCTACCACCGGCTCATTATTTTCATGTCTAACTTGCATAATATGTTAAATGTTTTCGGTCAGTGAAATTTTATTAAGAAAAGCAGAGCACAGGGATTCTTTTAGCCCAGAAAACGGATGATTTTAATTTTGAAGTAATTAATTTTCCATTTCTTGAAAGTAATATACATTCAAATATTACTTATTCGGCTTATTATTCCCAATTATTTAGGTATGCAAAAATATGCAGTAATTACACAGATTTTAAAAATAGATGTAAAAAGGTGAGCGAAAAACTGACCTTAAGAGGTTTTTCTGCCAAAAAAATTAGTTGGCAATTCAAAAAATTTAGTTTCATGTATCATGAACTTTTAAGTAAATATACAAAAAATTATAAAGAAATACTGAATGATATTTTAATATAATTTCTCTTGTGTTTTTCTTTTTTTGGAAGTTTGAGTTTGTAGGGGTTTTCAAACAAGCTTGAGGATCTTTAAATTGGTAATTGGTTCCAGATACCAATAAAAGATACATCTGGACATGTCTTCATTTGTTCCAGAATGGTCTCTTTCAGTGACCTCTGGGATTTTATTATGGAAACATTGAAACACTTTTTGTACGTAATTTTTCATAGCTTGACTAATATGCATGTATTTCACAAGTTTTACCTGACATAGGGTTACCATATAGATCTTATGGTAGAGGCTCCACCGTGCCGGGTAGGAATGTAAAGCCTCGAAACCCGTTAAGGCAGGTGGTTTTTCTTCTGATGAGCCCTAAATGGAAGGTTCCACTTGGAAATATTTTGCTAGATTTAAGGTGCTTTTGCTGGTAAATTTACAACGACTTACATTTATTGATGACGACTTTGCATGGATTTGGACATTTCTATTTGGTTGACGGTTCGGGTATACTGTTTGATCCTAGGTAGTTGGATAGATGGGTAAGGTAAAAGCCTCGTTCAAGTGCACATTTGTCTCAATTGCTGGATTGGGACGACAGTTTTTTTTTTTTTTTTTTTTTTTTTTTTTTTTTTGCCAAGTAATTACCTCTTAAACATAATATATATATATATATATATATATATATATATATATATATATATATATATATATATATATATATATATATATATATATATATATATATATATATATATATATATATATATATATATATATATATATATATATATATATATATATATATATATATATATATATATATATATATATATATATATATATATATTCTATCTTATATTCTATCTATCTATCTATCTTATATATATATATATATATATATATATATATATATATATATTCACACACACACACACACACACTATATATATATATATATATATATATATATATATATATATATATATATATATATATATATATATATATATATATATATATATATATATATATATATATATATATATATATATATATATATATATATATATATATATATATATATATATATATAAATGTATATATATATATATATATATATATATATATATATATATATATATATATATATATACTGATTTTTATTCCTTAAAGTTTTAATAATTTTTAATTTAAAAAGTGAAAACATTTAAAATGTATTTTATTTTCAGTGAAGTGCAAATTAAGTTCTGGTCTTGAGAATGTATGGAGGTTGTAAGCCCTACTCATTTCAGTTTTGCTTGTTTTGCGTTTGACTCAGTTATTTACTGTATTTTCTGTTCGTTTTGGGTTTCATTTATTTATTGATGGTGATTTTTGGTAGTTTTACGCTTAGAAGATTATTTGACTTTTATTTTTGCTCATTTTTGGTTTAATCTTTGCTTATATTTGAAAAACTTGTTCGTGGATAATTTTTTTAAAATTAATTTACTGAAAAGGACATATGAATGCGGATTGAATGTTCGATATATAATGATATTCATTCCTGAAAATCCTAACCATTTTGGATTTATTGTTAGCTTTATAGAAGAGAAACATTTGAAATGTATTTTGTGCTGAGTAAAGCCCAAATAACGTTCTGGTCCTTAGAGGTCACCTTTCTACTAAAACCTGTCTGTGAACAACGGCTCATTTACACACAGGAGGGAGGCTGATTGCCCCCAGTCACTTTCATTCCCTAAGAAAGGAACTAGAGTTTCAGTGTCAGATCAAATGAGCCCGTTCAAGTTTCTACGAAAACCTCTTCCTTGCGAAGTGGCATGAGGAAGAATTATAGGCCCTTTGTTATGTCTTCTTTTTGAGGGAAACAACTTGTTTTCTAAATATTAATTTTTGAGCCGGACAGAAAAAAAATGGGAACATGTTTAAAGAAGGCCGGAATTTATTTTTATGCGTAAATTACCTCTGGTCCGAAGGGTTTACGACTCTAAATTCCAAATTAATCACGGACTTGCGTTTTTTGGCCCATTTCCAGACCTTCTAACCTCTCCTCCGCTCTTTTTTTTGTTATAATCCTTGAGGTTCTATCAACGATGATGATAAGCCACTATTCCTGGTAATTTTTTATTTTATTGTCGGATTTGATGTATTTGTTGCACCTTCGTCTAAATGCTTCTAGCAAGAGATTTTCAGAGATTACCTCTACTGGGAGGCTATTCCAGGTGGCAACGAATCGTTAGAGGAAGCTTATTTTTAGGTATGCCTGGAGGGATACACACTATTCGATGTAGTTCAAGTGAAAAGGTTGAAAGGAAATCTATAAAGTTTGAAAGGAATTCTCGCTTGACATTAGTTCTGCTCCACCTAGAGCCAAAGAAATCACCAAAGCCTCCAAGCAACTAAAGAACAATAAAAGCACCAGGCTAAGATAGAATCACAGCTGAAATGATCAAATGTTTTGTGTCATATTTGAGATCCAAATGGGCTACTCTCTTTGCTTCTGTGTGGTCATTGGAGAAAGTCTCTTTGGATTAGACGTGGGGTATGATGATTCAACTCCTCAAAAAAGGTGGTACATCTATTTGCGACAATTGACGTGGAATAAGCCTACTCTGTACACCTTGGAAATTACTTTCTCACATTATACTCAAACGCACTCAATCAAAACTGGATGACAAACTCAGAGACGAGCAAAACGGCCTTAGACCTAACCGCTCATGCGCAGACTTTACATTCACCCTACGAGTACTCACTGTGGAATCCTGTAAATGGCGATCTAAACTCTACATCATATTCAAGAAAGCCTTTGGAAGATACTTTCCCATTACGGTATCCCATCGAAGATCATCAAAATAATTTCCGCTATGTACCTTAACACTGAGGCTTGTGTCAATACATCTGAAGGCTTAGCACGATAGTTCATAATACTCTCAGGTTTAAGCAAGGTTGCGTCTTATCACCGCTGCTTTTCATCATAGTAATCGACTATATATTGAGAAATACAACCGGTCAAGTTAGCCTGAAAATAGGAAAAAGATTATGTGATCTTGACTTCACCGATGGCATTACTGTTCTCGAGAATTGCAAAGAACATTTTCAACAACTCCTCGATGAAATCAACACTAAGGAGAAACGCGTTGGGCCTAAAATCAACATAAAGAAGACCAAATGCATGGCGACATCAAAATCACCACTTCAATTCAAGCATGGTGATAAGGATTTGGAGCAAGTGGTCTAATTTAAATACCTGGGAAGTAAAATTGAAAACAATGGCTCATTGCAGAAAGAAGTAGGACCCCCTATATGCCAATCAAGTGGAGCTTTCAACAGGATGACACTAGGATTTCTTTTCAACAGGATGCCTTTTCACTCCGCGCCAAACTTACACTCTTCAATAGCAATTTTCTGTCGATTCTAACCTACGCAGCCGAATCATTGTATATTAATGGAGAGCAAGAGCGTTGGATCCTGGCCTTTTGAAACTGCATGTCTCCGAAGAATTCTTATTATATACAGGAAAGATCGAGTCTCAAGTGTAAGTGTGGAGATCCGAAAAATGGCAACGTCTTGTGACAAATATCATCCACCTACGTCGATGGCAATATCTTGGACATGTCTTGAGAAAAGTAGATCTTTCTCAAGACATGGCCTTCTACTAAGGCAATCTTCTAGTGGCAACATGTAGGATGGAGAAGGAAGAGTTGTCTCAAAAACACGTGACGCCGCACTTACCAGTCAGATCTCCGCTCTCTTAATGCGTTCCTGCAACCCAAGTGGGACGATGTGCTGGTGGCAGCAGGATATTGTGAAGACTGGAGACTCCTTGCTGATGCCCTAGGTGCCTGTGGAGACACAGGAGGGTCCAAGGTAATATCTGGAGCAAGAAACCTCAAGGGAATGTAGGTGCCTGTAGAGACACAGGAGGGTCCAAGGTAATATCTGGAGCAAGAAACCTCAAGTGAATCTGATGTGTATATCTTACTCCATGTCTGGATTTCCTGGTTTTACAACCTACATTCCACTTCTTTGACTACTCTGCATCAATTTTGAAATTCCCTGAGGTCTCTTCCTTTCATAACAATACTCAGAAAAAAAAAATGTTTACCTCCACTTTACCATTGTTTTCCTTCAATGGTATTTCAACGAAAACTAAAGGTAACGAGTACGGCATTGGACTTTGCAGTTTCTACTGGCCGTGCTGATCTCCGTTTCATGGTCCTTCATCCAGGAAATACAGTGGATTGGGGGATAGCCATCCTTTGCTTTCGCACATCCTTCCTGTTTACCTTCCCCAGATTTCTCCAGGTGCCCATTTAGAGCTGGCCAGCTGGGTCTACTGGCTGAGCATACAGAATCACGCCACTGAACCCGTCCCAAACCAAATAACCAGTGACACCAGGATCAGAACTGTCCTCAAAGGCAAAGGATTTCAAGTCTAGCGTGCAAACCACTGTGCTAGGATGGCTCAAAATTGTACTAGATCCTCTTTTTGCGTTTCAGAGCTCCAATTAAAAGAAGTAAGAATTACCAATATCTCCATTTCAGAGCTCTCCAAATATTGTTCAGCACAAATAAAATTCATGTTTCTTCCAACAACAAAAACTACCTCTCACATTTCATTATCAGATCTAATGAAAGCTAATAAAAGTTAAGGAATTAATCTAAAGGCTAATTTTTTAATGAAGTAATAGATACAGAAATTCAAAATTAAAACGCAAGGAATTACCCAAGGTAAATAGCAGGATGTAATCCCTGAAAAATTTTCTACTATGTTATAACAGATTGTGTACTCTACAGGAAACACAGAAAACATATAAAATTCCTTGAGAACCAAATTCCTTGAGATAGCTAACATCGCTGTCGAAGAGGCCCACTAATAGCAGTAGACAGGTCAGCCTGGAGGAGCAGAGTTGCGACGCTCTCTACGCCACCCCCAACGTGGCAGGAGCCTTAAGTCAAGTCAAGTAAGTTAAGTGTTAAAAATAATATATTTTTCCAAAATAAGAAAAAAACATAACAAACAAACACCGCCGCGAGATCCCAAATATAACACTTTCAACAGAATATAATTATTCAACCTACGTCCATGGCATAATAGCTCCGAATAAATTATCAAACGAATACTTTGTAAGAAAAATTCACTCAAGCTGATTTTCATTTTTCCAATTTTTTTTTTTATAATTAGCAGATTAGGATGTAGCCTTCTAAACCCTCAAAAGCTATTGCTAGTTAATGCCGGAACGCTGTGATTATAATAACACACATGGCTTCACTGTCATTACTACTCCGACAATAACAAAACAATAAGCACTAAGACAAGGCTCAAGTGACCAGAGTGTAAGTAAGTTAACTGTTTTTTTAAGCAAGACTCCAATGGATTTAGATTCACTCTCCCAAAATAGATGCTTGTTTTTACAAATTCAAATAAATTTAACACATTCAACATTTGGAAATTCTGGCAACAAAGAGAAAACTAAATACAAATGATTTGCTCCAATAGTAATTTAAACTCTAAAGAATGAAATTTTGACGACAACAATTATACCCAAAGAATCTCCTAGTTACGGTAATTCCAAATAGATAAATATCAGTTTTGACCCGACTTTGTCAGAAAACTAGGAAATTTGGCAGATGGCTGACTGGATTGAGACTTCTGAAACGCTATGTGAATATTGTCCTAGTTTTAGAGGTCACATTATCACATGGTGCCACATTTGCCTCTAAACATGAAGTTACACAGTCCACACAAAAGTTATCCGCTATTGCATTATTGAACGCAAGTTTTGCGGAAGTTGAGAAAGTCAGTGGTTTTCCTTTCTTTGGGCAAGGGGCTCCGTAATCTATCAAAGGTGTAGATTTTAGGGCCAACTCGCGAGCTGGTTCATTCTATCAATATGGAAAGAGGATTTAACTCCTAGTAGACTATCTCTTAAGCTGGATGAATATATTTGAACTATGCGTGTGATTAGGCTGTAAAATTGAATTTCACTCCCCAATAATTGTAAAGTATTTTTATAGTGAAGTAAAATATTATTAGGTATACATTATACAGGCGACTTTTATGTAAATATGTTTATTTTGATAAGATCCTACTTAGTTACTATTTCTTGCCCTGGCCTAGTAGATTGTTGCACTATATGGTACGGGGGATTCGCCAGGAATTGTGTTTTTCCAGTGAATCTAAATATATAAATGTAACAACCTGAGGCTGAAGAGAAGCTTGTAATCTCAGGTGCTGTCATTGGATCAGCTACCCCAATCAGTTGTGTAAATGTGGCGTTTGGGTTTTCTCAAAAGAGGTGCAACTCTAAATATTTCTCAAGAATCATGACTATACATCAAAGAAAAGAAGGCTGCTTGATCAAATGATGTCAGGGCAGTAAGGATGAAGAACAGGACGAAAATGATGATGTTGGCATTTAAGGTTAAAACATATTAAGAAGAAGTTTTTTTTTTCAGTTTCGAAGCATTGTAAATGCAAATTTAAACTTTGGCGTAAAAGCTAAAGTGGATTAAAGTGAATATGGTAGTGAAAAGCATTGAGAGTGAGAGTACGTCTTAGTTCGATGGCCAATGTTTGCTATAGTACGGGCCAGCAGGTCGAATGCTATTGATCGTAGAAGTTTGAGGAACATTTTACAAATATTTGTTCAACCAAAAGAAGAAAAAATTTATAAAGAAGGTATTCGAGAAATATCAGGGCTAGACGAAACTCTTTTTAATTAGAAATTATTATATTGTCATGAAGAGAACAGAAACAAGTGAATGCAGTCAATAGTAGACGAGTAAATTAAAAAAAAAAAAATTGAGGGGAATCGAAAATCTTTGCATATGCCATTGAATATTTTCATTGAGTTTTTTCTCTGGAATCTTATAAAATAATTCGGCACTAGAAATCTTCGGGTGCACGCCACCATCGACCGTATTGAAGGCGCGCCGAAGTCTTTGCGGCGGCGCGCCGGCAGATTTGACGCGGCTTCGGGGACTACTCAGCACGGGGTTTCTACTCTTGTAGGGTAATCTGACTGCGCCTGTGTTGCCGCATTGGCTTGACAAACGCAGTACAAGGATAAATAGTTCGTCGGAACGGAGGGTGGTGGATACATGTATTGAAAACCCGATCAATACTATTGCGTTAGATATTCAGACCAAATTAAAAGGCGGGCCCACAATAGGGCCATATCCGTAATTTTTGCTCCTAGGGGAAGAAAAACAAAATATCTTTTTTGGGAGGTGGGGAAAACAAAAGAATGAAGAAGGGGCTTATCCCCCATGGAATTTGTCAATTGATCTCAAATGTTTTTTACCTTTAATTTTCTGATCAATTTATGAAATGGGAAAACCCTTTTTGATTTTCTTTTTTTTTACGTGAAATTCTTTTCCTTATTTACATTTTTAAGGTCAATTTAAGAGTCGAAGAAATATTTAGCGGAGAGTTTTTCAAACCCAGTAAATTCCTCCCCTTGCCCTCTAGAGTAACTTCACTTATGAAGATTGCTAGCAGTATTATTATCTTATTGTAATTGTAAGCATAAAACCGATTATTGCTACTACTGATATTTATTCATGAAAGTTTTAATAATTTTTATTTATTAAAGAAAAAAAATTGAAAACATATTAAATGTATTTTTTTTTTAGTAAAGTACAAATTATGTTCTGGTCTTGAGAAGGCATGAGGGTTGTCAGCCCTACTCATATCAATTTTTGCGCGTTTTGAGTTTGACTCGATTATTTATTGTAATTTCTGTTCACTTTAAGTTTCGTTTATTTGTCGGCTGATTCCAAATACATAAATTTCCTTAGGTTTAATATTATCCGTCATAAGCTAAGAGCCTGCAATATTCCTATATTAAGCCTTTTAGAACAAAAAATCTTTAGTCACCAAGAAATTTCAACTGCCAACTAGTTTCAGAACTCCTATCAAGTCGGACAAAAAAAACAAAACAAAAAAAACAACTACAACAAAAAAATTATTTTAAACAGTTCTGTGGAACGAAGTGAAAGTACAGTGCAACTCGGCCCGAAAGTAACCATAACTCTAAAAGCGGAAGTTTAATAACAATAGATACATAAAAATGATTGGCTTTGTATGCTGATTCCAAATACGTAAATTTCCTTAGGTTTAATGTTATCCGTCAAAAGCGAAGAGCATGAGAATATTACGCCTTTTAGAAAAAAAAAATCTTTAGTCACCAAGAAATTTCAACTGCCAACTTTTTTCAGAATTCCTATTATGTCGAACAAAAAAATAAAAACTACTACAACAACAAAAAAAAACAATTTTGAAAAGTTCTTGGGAACAACGTGAAAGTAAAGTGCGACACGGCCCGAAAGTAATCATAACTCTAAAAACGGAATTTTAATAACAATAGATACATAAAAATGATTGGCTTTGTATGGTGATTCCAAATACATAAATTTCCTTAGGTTTCCTTAGGTCAAGTCGAAAAAAAAAAAAAAAAAAAAAAAAACAACAAAAAAAAAAAAAAAACAGATTTTAAAAATTTATTGGGAACAAAGTGAAAGTAAAGTGCAACTTGGCCAGAAAGTAACCATAACTCTAAAAACGGAACTTTATTAACAATAGATACATTAAAGAGATTGGGTTTGTATGCTGATTCCAAATACATAAATTTCCTTAGGTTTAATGTTATCCGTCAAAAGCTAAGAGCCTGAGATTACTCCTATATTACGCCTTTTATAAGAAAAAAAATCTTTAGTAAACAAGAAATTTCAACTGCCAACTTATTTCATAATCCCTATCACATCGAGCAAAGAAAACAAAAAACAACTACAAAAAAAAAAATTAAACAGTTTTTGGGAACAAAGTGAAAGTAAAATGCAACTCGGCCCGAAAGTAACCATAACTCTAAAAACGGAACTTTAGTAACAATAGATTCATAAAAATGATTGGATTTCTATTCTGATTCCAAATAAATAATTTCCTTAGGTTTAATGTTATCCGTCAAAAACTAAGAGCTTGAGAATATTCCTATGTTACGCCTTTTGGAAGAAAAAAAAAATCTTTAGTTACAAAGATATTTTAACTGCCAACATGTTTCAGAATTCCTATCAAGTCGAATAAAAAAAACAACTTCAACAAAAAAAAGACAATTTTAAACAATTCTTGTGAACAAAGTGAAAGTAAAGTGCAACTCGGCCCGAAAGTAACATTAACTCTAAAAACAGAATTTTAATAACAATAAATACATAAAAATAATTGGCTTTGTATGCTGATTCCAAATAAGTAAATTTCCTTAGGTTTAATGTTATCCGTCATAAACTAGAGCCTGAGAATATTCCTATATTATGCCTTTTAGAAGAAAAAAAAAATCTTTAGTCACCAGGAAATTTCAACAGCCAACTTGTTTCAGAATTCCTATCAAGTCGAACAAAAAAAAAAAACAACTACAAAAAAAAAAAAAATTTTAAACAGTTCTTGGGAACAAAGTAAAATTAAAGTGCAACTCGGCCCGAAAAGTAACCATAACTCTAAAAACGGAATTTTAATAACAAAAGATACATAAAATTTATTGGCTTTTTATGCTGATTCAAAATACATAAATTACCTTTGGTTTCCTTAGGTCAAGTCTAACAACAAAAAAACAACTACAACAAAAAAAAAAAAAAAACAGATTTTAAACAGTTCTTGGGAACAAAGTGAAATTAAAGTGCAACTTGGCCAGAAAGTAACCATAACTCTAAAAACGGAACTTTATTAACAATAGATACATTAAAGAGATTGGGTTTGTATGCTGATTCCAAATAAATAAATTTCCTTAGGTTTAATGTTATCCGTCAAAAGCTAAGAGCCTGAGATTACTCCTATATTACGCCTTTTAGAAGAAAAAAAATCTTTAGTAAACAAGAAATTTCAACTGCCAACTTATTTCATAATCCCTATCACATCGAGCAAAGAAAACAAAAAACAAAACAAAAAACACCTACAAAAATTTTTTTTAACAGTTTTTGGGAACAAAGTGAAAGTAAAATGCAACTCGGCCCGAAAGTAACCATAACTCTAAAAACGGAATTTTAGTAACAATAGATACATAAAAATGATTGGATTTCTATTCTGATTCCAAATAAATAATTTCCTTAGGTTTAATGTTATCCGTCAAAAACTAAGAGCTTGAGAATATTCCTATGTTACGCCTTTTAGAAGAAAAAAAAAATCTTTAGTCACCAAGAAATTTTAACTGCCAACTTATTTCATAATCCATATCACATCGAGCAAAGAAAACAAAAAACAAAACAAAAAACAACTACAAAAAAAAATGTAACAGTTTTTGGGAACAAAGTGAAAGTAAAATGCAACTCGGCCCGAAAGTAACCATAACTCTAAAAACGGAATTTTAGCAACAATAGATACATAAAAATGATTGGATTTCTATGCTGATTCCAAATACATAGATTTCCTTAAGTTTAATGTTATCCGTCAAAAACTAAGTGCCTGAGAATATTCCTATGTTACGCATTTTAGAATAAAAAAAAAATCTTTAGTCACCAAGAAATTTTAACTGCCAACTTGTTTAAGAATTCCTATCAAGTCTAACAAAAAAAAACAACTTCAAAAAAAAAAAAAAATTAAACAATTCTTGTGAACAAAGTGAAAGTAAAGTGCAACTCGGCCCGAAAGTAACAATAACTCTAAAAACTGAATTTTAATAACAATAAATACATAAAAATAATTGGCTTTGTATGCTGATTCCAAATTAATAAATTTCTTTAGGTTTAATGTTATCCGTCATAAACTAGAGCCTGAGAATATTCCTATATTATGCCTTTTAGAAGAAAAAAAATCTTTAGTCACCAGGAAATTTCAACTGCCAACTTGTTTCAGAATTCCTATCAAGTCGAAAAAAAAACAACTAAAAAAAAAACAATTTTAAACAGTTCTTGGGAACAAAGTAAAAGTAAAGTGCAACTCGGCCCGAAAAGTAACCATAACTCTAAAAACGGAATTTTAATAAAAAAAGATACATAAAAATTATTGGCTTTGTATGCTGATTCCAAAAAAATAAATTTCCTTAGGTTTCATTAGGTCAAGTCGAAAAAAAAAAAAAAACAAAAAAACAACAACAACAAAAAAAAAAACCAGATTTTAAACAGTTCTTGGGAACAAAGTGAAAGTAAAGTGCAACTCGGCCAGAAAGTAACCATAACTCTAAAAACGGAACTTTAGTAACAATAGATACATTAAAGAGATTGGGTTTGTATGCTGATTCCAAATAAATAAATTTCCTTAGGTTTAATGTTATCCGTCATAAACTAGAGCCTGAGAATATTCCTATATTATGCCTTTTAGAAGAAAAAAAAATCGTTAGTCAACAGGAAATTTCAAATGCCAACTTGTTTCAGAATTCCTATCAAGTCGAAAAAAAAAAAAAACTACAAAAAAAAAAAAATTTTAAACAGTTCTTGGGAACAAAGTAAAAGTAAAGTGCAACTCGGCCCGAACAGTAACCATAACTCTAAAAATGGAATTTTAATAGCAATAGATACATAGAAATGATTTGCTTTGTATGCTGATTCCAAATATATAAATTTCCTGAGGTTTAACGTTATCCGTCAAAAGCTAAGAGCCACAGAATATTCATATATTACGCCTTTTAGAAGAAAAAACATCTTTAGTCACCAAGAAATTTCAACTACCAGCTAGTTTCAGAATTCCTATTAAGTCGAACAAAGAAAAAAAAACAAAAAAAAACAACTACAACAAAAAAAAAACTAATTTTAAATAGTTCTTGTGAACAAAGTGAACGTAAAGTGCAACTCGACCCGAAAGTAACAATAACTCAAAAAACGGAATTTTAATAACAATAGATACATAAAAATGATTGGGTTTGTAGGCTGATTCCAAATAAATGAACTTTCTTAGGTTTAATGTTATCCGTCATAAACTAAGAGCCTGAGAATATTCCTATATTATGCCTTTTAGAAGAAAACAAAATCTTTTGTCACCAAGAAATTTCAACTGCCAACTTGTTTCAGAATTCCTATCTAGCCGACCAAAAAAAAGCTACAACAAAAAAAAACAATTTCAAACAGTTCTTGGGAACAAAGTGAAAGTAAAGTGCAACTCGGCCGGAAAAGTAGCCATAACTCTAAAAATTGAATTTTAATAGCAATAGATACATAAAAATGACTAGCTTTGTATGCTGATTCCAAATACATAAATTTCCTGAGGTTTAATGTTATCCGTCAAAAGCTAAGAGCCAAAGAGTATTCCTATATTACGCCTTTTAGAAGAAAAAATTTTTAACCACCAAGAAATTTCAACTGCCAACTTGTTTCAGAATTCCTATTATATCGAACAAAGAAAAAAAGACAAACAAAAAACAACTAGAACAAAAAAACGATTTTAAGCAGTTCTTGGTAACAAAGTGAAAGCAATGTGCAACTCGGCCCGAAAGTAACCATAACTCTAAAAACGGAATTTTAATAACAATAGATACATAAACATGATTGGCTTTGTATGCTGATTCCAAATACATAAGTTTCCTTAGGTTTAATGTTATCCGTCAAAAGCTAAGAGCCTGAGAATATTGCTATACTACGCCTTTTTGAAGAAAAAAATCTTTAGTCACCAAGAAATTTCAACTGCCAACTTGTTTCAGAATTCCTATCATATCGAAAAAAAAAACAAAACAAAAAAACAAACCAAAAAAAGAACTACAACAAAAAAACAATTTTAAACAGGTTTTGGGAACAAAGTGAAAGTAAAGTGCGACTCGGCACGAAAGTAACCATAGCGCTAAAAACGAATTTTAATAGCAATAGATTCATAAAAATAATTGGCTTTGTATGCTGATTCAAAATACATAAATTTCCATAGGTTTAATGTTGTCTGTCAAAAACTAAGAGCCTCTGAATATTCCTATATTACGCCTTTTAGAAGAAAAAAATCTTTAGTCACCAAGAAATTTCAACTGTCAACTTGATTCAGAATTCCTACCAAAACGAACAAAAAAAACAACAAAAAAATCCGACTACAACAAAAAAAAAAACAAGAATATTCGAATAAAGAAGTCATCTCGTTACCCCAAATTTACAAGAGGCGAAAAATATGGATTTTAGGCATTATTTATAAGCCTAAACTCATTAAATCACTAAATACAGTTACTAAATTTATCTGACATTAGTAGAGATGACCCTAAAGCTCATGTCACGCACCCCTGCTGCCACCTACAACTTTTTTTTCATAATTTATGTCTGTTTGTTGTCAGTGAGAATGGAAAAACAGGAATTTTGTCACATTTATGTCTGTTTTTTTAGATAGTTATGTGTGTTGGTCGATTTATTTGATGTTTTTCATGGATGTCAACAGCAATTTATGTCTGTTTTATGGTTTTTGTCAGTGTGAAAGAAAAAACAGTATTTTTCTCACTTGAAAAACAGGAATTTTCTCACTTTTATGTCTGTTTTCTTGGATGGTTATGTGTGTTGGTCAATTTATTTGATGTTTTTCATGGATGTCAACAGCAATTTATGTATGTTTTATGGTTTTTGTCAGTGAGAATGGAAAAACAGGAACTTTCTCACTTTAATGGATTATTGAGTCTAATGGGGGCAGGTCAATGACACTTCCTTCTTGTTGTTGCTCGATGCAAATGTTATGATCCAGAACTAGCATTTGTTGTTGTTGCTCGAGGCAAATGTTATGAGTTTCCAGGAAACAGTTAGATCACGTGTTTCCTTCTCAGCCAATCAGAGGGCTTGCTTACATATTAGCGGCGGAGTGAATATAAGGAAAGGATTTTTGCTATAGTTTTATTAGTCTGTGAATAGAATTCAAAGGAGTCAGAAGAAGAGTTTTGACCTTACTCATTTGGATATATATTTGTAATAATGAGTGGAATGATTACCCTATTAGAAGTTGATAGTGGAGTTGATGGTAATAATACAAGACCACCAAACATTGCAGTGGAAATCACGAAAGGATTGTGGCTCTGTCTGGAATGGGATGTAGTATATGCAAGATATGTGATATCCTTGAGCAAATTTAAAATGGAAGATCAATTATGTTTCGCCGCAAAAGTTGATATAGCACATGTGAATAGACTTCAATGTGCTTTAAGTGCATTAGTGAAACATATCGAAGACAATAAACTCTATCGCTAATTGTACATGCTTTTCTGGTTAGGGCTGGCGAATCAGGGTCAGTCTAGAGTCAGCAGTCAGAGTGAAAGGATTGAAAAATGAATAAATTTGAGAGAGAGAGAATTAGATCAAATCTAGTGTTTATGGAAAAACATTTGATTTTGGATGATGATTTTCTCGAGTTATCTCTTCAACGCAAGATATTTTCTCGGGAAAAACTTGACAATATAATGAAAACTGATTCTCCCCCATTGGACTATTGTATGAAACTTTTAAAATGTGATTCAAATGCTTATGCTCAATTTTTTGATGTATTAATTGGAACAAGGCGGAATCATATTGTGAATATAATTTTGAAATCATTGACAATGGATTCATTGTAGATGGCTCCTCCTTTGAAAGTAATAGCGTTACGGAGCAACTCCTCTTCCCTTTCCTAAATTTTGAATTTATCTAGCGAAGACGATCAGTTTCGTTTTAGCTGTGAGAGAGTTGACATAGGAAACTAAAAAATGTTATTTATATTCCTATTTTGTATGTAAACTCTTGGCAGTTGGACTCAATGTGAGAATTGTACAATTATTGACGACTATAGTGAAAAGTGTAAATTATGCAATCCTTGCAAATTACATAGAGGCTATGCAGTACAAATTAAAGGATGTAATTCATGTCTTGAGGAGGTGTTTGACTCCCACCCTAGAGGGCACCTGTGCTCCAATTGTCACAATGATAAATGTGATCAGTGGGAGAATACTTACCCCGCTATGATTGGAAAGAATCCTAAACGTGACTTTAGTTTATTTCTACGAGATTGGTATCGTCGTGGATTTAAATTATTCCGGGAAGAGGAATCTGGTCTACGATTCAACTGTTGGGGTAACAAGACAATCTGGTTTCTACGTCATCGCTGTGACGACACTGCCTACTATGACTATAAACCAAGTGATTTTTATTTGGCAGTTACCGAATTTGATTCACCACTTGAAAACACTGTATGTGATATTGCTTCAAATAGACGGATTGAAACTCGTGAATTTCATAATATGAATGCAAATAGTATCATTGACTATACAAAGAGATATGACAAGAGTGAAGTTACATTGTACTGCAGAAAATGTGACCCTGACTTTGCAGTCAATCAAGATCAATATACAGTGAATCTAAATGCTTTACCAGCATTAGTGGTTCACGACAGTTGCCTATACACCGATGAAGAAATCTAAAAGTGAAGATTTAAAGACATTGATGTATACATACATTTTATTAATAAACAAATTCACAAACATTTTAAAGCACTTTACTCTTAGGGCACTGAAATCAATACTGTATAGGTCCGAGAGAATATTTTCCACTAGAAAGTCGTTCAGACGTGGATTGTCACCATAAATGTGTAAAAATTGCGTGTAAATATAGCCATGACATCGGAACACAAACTATAGTAGTGCTTGGAAGCCACAGCTTTTAGTCGTTAGATCCTGCACCCTCTTCCGATTTTGAATAATAGTTGTCCCACTGCTCTCAATATAGTTGCTGATGTGGGGTGTGTAGAATGTATAGGGTAGACCAAGAGGATCAAAAAATTCAATCGTCTTCATTGTTTGAAAGATGCACAGCCAATGACCCGTCAGCACCGACAATCGATTGTTATTAACAAAGATTAGGGTTTTGCTTGGATTTTGAGTTTCTACAATATAGTCTGCGGGTAGAGAACGGGATTTGTACTGGGACATGTAGGGGTCTATCTTAAATACATCGTCTATTTAAATAATTTTCATGGTACTAAGTCTAGAAGAACACTACCTTCGGAAGTTATTTCCCAATAGGTTTCATATTGATTTAGTGAGATTAGTGCAATACTCTCAGCCAATGGGTCGGCAAATGTACACTCTAAACGCACAGTCCCCGTACGTACTATACTCATATCCTGTGTGCCAGACAAATCCAATACAATGATACCATGTGTTTTAGCAAACATATCTTCGGTTATTCAATTTTCAAATTGTTGCAAATCATGATCTAGGGTTTGCATAGTCAGCTCATACAATGTTCTATAGGATTTATCAAAAGATAGATTGTAGAGTGGGATGCCGTTTACTTTTCACACAAGAAATGAAATTCCAAACATCTCGAATTTATGTGAGCATTCAGTTCACGATCCTATTGCACTGGCGCTCTTTACAAATGTCATTGCAAGTTTCGAGGGGATTTCGCCATTGATAAAGGATGAATCGGTGAAGGTGCGTGACCCCATGGCAATATGACGTTGATTGGTGATTTTATGAGGAACAAACAGTTTAATATTATTTCCATTGGCTCTTAGTTTTTCCACGGCCAATGCAACAGAACTCATAACCTGCTGTTTGCGCACATGAAGTATTGCCGAGGTGAGGGAGAGACTTACATCGGGATTGGCAGCAAGTTCTTTTCTCAATATGAAATTGGATGGTGCAAGCGTCAATTTTATATCCACTTTAACATTGGGCGGCAGCCATTGGGGTATATTAAGTATATTAAATATTCCAACTAGATGTAATTCACTAGTTGTAGCATTTTTAAGTGCATCTGTACTATCAGTATTAGTAATATATTCATATCCATTGGAGGTAACTCTCAATTCCTTGTATGACTTGGGTGTCATCAGCATGAATTGCATATAGCTTGTATAATTTTCGAGATTGTTGCTTGTGCTCACCAGCGTGCCATTGATGTAGACACTAATTTGACGAAATAAATTATGTAGTATACAATTTTCATAGGAGATCCCATCGGTCGAACAGGCATTGTGTTATTGGATTTCCGGACTTTCATTTTTAAATCTATAAATGTTGAAGACATGTCCATAATGTAGTCTTCATTGGAATAAATTTGAAAGTGGATGTTATCGGAGAGGGGTTGTAGTGGATAAAATTGTTCATAGTATCCATGCTTGACACTCACATCAATATTTTCGGCATTGAATAGATTTAATGAGGTGGTGATTGAAGGTTGAAAATCCTTATGCGGTAGGTAGGACATCTTAAGAGAAGAAATCAAGTTTCGATCTAACAATTTTCTTCCTGGACCTTCTGGTTACACTACGTGTCGGCTTTTTCCTTCTTTACTTTGACAAAAGGGATGATGTCTTTCGTTTCCGACCTGAGTAGAGACTGATGAATGATGCATTCTTTCTTGACCTTTTTAAACCTTTACCATTTTGTTTTAATCTTTCGCCAAGGGTTCGTGCACTGGACCAAAGCTTTTCCGTTGCAATTTTTTTTAAAATCCTTGCCAGAGCCCCAATCGTATAGTATAGAGGATGCAAAATCTGTTGCAGCCGGTACAACACATTTTCTAGCCAGTGGTAGTGAAGAGCGAAACAGCTTAGCAAACCAGCTGCCAAGACCGTAGCCAGACATTGACGAGCGACCCTTGTAATAGTCCATTCCATTGCCCTGTTGTCTTGGGCCAGGAGTATTAACATAGAAGCCAATGTCAGGACAGGTGAATGCTCCTCTTTAGTAAGACATCTTGCTGTCGAACTATGGGACGAATATGATATGTTATTACACCAAAACCTTTGGAAATTTCTATGGGATCATCTAATTCAGTTCTTAGTGTTAACTGACAGAGTTCCAAATAGGAAGTGTTTACGGGAATATACTGAAGACGCTTTATATTGTAGTGGTGAATATGCTCTTGATTGGTTTTTCGTTCAAGAACTCGTAGGAGGGGAACATTTGAATTACCAACCCTAGTTGTTTCCACAAATGAAGCGTAGAGAAATATACAAGTGTCTGTGGAGAAGGCAGGTGGGTAGTCAGCAAAAATGAAATTAGTGTTTCCAGCACTTTTACCGTTGATTATATTGAGCTTAAAGCCAAAAACATCCCTTAGGTTATCATTGAGAATAACCTTTTCACTGGCAATAGGTGAACTAATGTAGATCTTGCCCTCCTCCTTTGAATAGTTGAAATGAAAAGCTCCTTTTTTACGAGCGGAAATTCTTTTATTAATAGAACAACATAAATCATTCATACAGGTGAGTTTCTCGTAGGGTAATTAAATATACGGATAATCCAACCAATTGATTTTTCGAATTTGTTCTTGATCACCTGGTGGTGGCGGCCAATCATTGGGTCTAATTTTTATATCATATTTACGATCCTTTTTCAGGATGTCATAGGTATTGTTGAAAATACAGTCGACAAGAGCCACTTCATACTTTCCGTTGAATTTGATGGTGGGGGAGAGTTTCGTCCAAAAATCACTTGTTTTATTCAGATCATTGTAGAGAGGATCAGAAACATTGGACATGAAAGTCAATCATTGAAAGAAATCATTGGGCATTGTTAATATCTTCAGCACTGACCCAAGAATAAAATCCGAGTTGTATCCTAGCCAGCGAACAAGCAACTGTTTCTTGCCCCTACGAGTACGACTCTTTAATATCTTTTCAATTTGATAACTTTCACTAGTGTTTCTAACTTTTTGAAGTTCATTTTCATAAAAACCGCTGAGAATCTCATCATCTTTGGTGTCTCGTAGTCGATATGTTGTTGGTTCGGTGTCCAGGATTTTGGACACTTTAAAAAGTTAGATGCTCCATAAATAATTCCCCTTTTCAAAAATATTGGTGGTTCTATTAATTCGAACAGTATCACCAACATTAAATTTCTTCTTCTTTTTCTTCTCATTGTCAATGGAGTATTGCTTTAGAAAAGCATCAAATGTATTTTCACATCCCGAGGGCTAGAGTTGGACAGAGATCGATGAGGTCGATGGTTGTATATATGCATGATTTTATCTAAATCATGAATAAAAGCTGGTGTATTTTTCAATGTACAATATCTTGAAATTAATAGAAGAACTGTTCTTATCAATTGTTCAGCCAATGCAGCTTTTATCGGACTGTGACTATGATAAAGTGTTGTATTATATTTCAATAGAACTTTTTGCATTTGAGGATTAACAAATTCACTGCCACGATCTGATTGAATTTTTCTGTATGAATCCTGTTTAATAATACTTTCAATGGCCCAAGCAACTTCAACACCTTTCTTTGACCGTAATAGAATGGCATAGGCATAGCGAATAAAGACACTGATTGCCACTAGAATATATTTGTAGGGTACATTGTGATGCCGTTGAACTGCATCTAAAGGTTACAAGCTCCATTTGCATTATATGCAGAGGGAAAAAAGCTTTAGTTTTATGATATTGTTTGCCGCGAAGCCTGTGATTCTGTTGCAGTGTATAACTCGATTCATTTTCTAGATTCTCTTTTGCTTTTTTTAATATGGTGCCGGAGACAGCTCTCGAAAGCGTTTTGGGCGCACTGAAACTTCACACTTCGCCAATATTTTCATAGACAATATCCGGAAGTTCATCCATTTTGAGTGCAAACATTTAGTGTAATGCCCGCTCCCCTTTTGCACACTGGAGGGTAATGTCCAATTCGTCTTCGCTTTTGACTAGCAACCACAGGTGTTGTAAAATCAGTAGTGCTAGTATTTTCAACTATTGAATCTTCTTCTTTTTTAAATGGTGTTGGCGTTGTTGGAGGACTATATTCTTTTAGTTTCTTTAGAATTTGATTATTGCCAATAAGAATTTTGGGAAAGTTTGATACACTTAGAAAGGTGCATAGATTATCGTCAAAGGATAAGAGCCCTTTACGATTCGTTACCATATCACAAATTAAATAAACAAGATTACAGCTTTTTCCCTGAATTAAAATTCGCTTCACTGCGCTGTCAACCTTAGCTTGATCGCTAGATTACAAAATGAGATAAGTTGATAATTTTTTATCATGGTTTTAATAGGTCAAGGGCACTTGATACATAGTTTTTGAAACACTTGAATACAACCATTACTTATGTAAGATTATAGAATCTTGAAGAGATACTTCATATTTAGAGGGATCGGCGGGTCTTTCATGATATAGTTTATGTTTGCCCATGCGACGCAATGCATCTTGGAGTAAAAGCAGTTTTTTGTCACTGGCAATATTCTTATCATTAATGAGATTTCTTAGATTGTCTTCAAAATGTTCGACGGGCGAGAGTACAAGTTCAAATGGTGTCAATTTATAGGGTTTTGCCATTCTCTAGAGAAAACTGTTTACAAGTCCTGCAATTATTGGCAGTAAAAGTGTGAAAAAGCTACCGCCTGCTTGAAGGAGCCGTTTTCTTTTAAATTTGTTTCCCTTGTTTTTACAAGCCAAGGCACGTACAGTGGAACGATGTTGCTTTGTCCGTTGTCTAACACCTTCTGACAGTTGAACATTGTCCTCAGTTAAATTTAAACAAAGTTCAGACATCAGATTAATGAAATCATTGTCGACACCATGTTTAAGTATGGCCTTCCTAAGCAAGGGTTTTGAAGTGCTTAAAACGGAAAATAAATGCCGCTGTTCGTGTAGTTTCTTCAGTGTCATAATGGCAACTAATAGCCTTTTCTACTGTTCACCGGAAGATATACTGTAATTTCATGGGTCGAAAATGTCGGTGACTACACGAAGATCCTCGGGCGTGCTCTGATTAAGATCCAGCAAAATGTAACCGTAGGGCTTGCTAGTCGCCTGAGTGTACGCTGACAATAGAAATTTTGGGGCGCCGGGGTATATATGCTTTCTGATTTTTATGAGTGAGCTAGAATCAGGCGCGACTCGACATGTGGAATAGATAGTACAATTAAAGGCCGGGGTTTGCATACATTTGCTTTGATGAAACAGATTGTGTAGAACTAGGGTTACGGACATGTTTTCTCGGTGAGAGCTAACAGTGAACAATTGCAGCATTTCCTGTGAGAACTGTTCAATGGATTCAGCCAAATCATCAATAATCAACCACGAGTTCGGTTCAATACTATTGAAAACATCAAGTCCTCGTATGAATTGTATTGGTATGGTTGTGGCAATAGCTTTTATTTTATCATAGGACTCCTGCCAAATACTATAGCAATAGTAGATTTTTTTCGGTTTTTCCAAAAACATTTTATCGCAATTTTGAATTATTTTAGTTAAAATTGTTGTTTTTCTCGACATTGAGGGTCCACACAGAAACGATCTGAAGGGTATTTTAAATTGATATATGCTTCTGACAACATTCGGACTATGACTAACTGTAAACCATATATGTCTGATGAATAAGTAGTAACTTTCCTATAGATCTATCTATTCAAGAACAACAAAACAATATTTCATGGCAATATTTATTACGGCAATAGGAAAACAAATATTTGTTCAAGATGAACACATGTTCAACGTTACAAAATTTCATGGTCAACATGAAAACTCGTTCAACATGAACAATGATAACACTTTATAAATAAACACTTATTGTCTTTAAAATTTTTTCTGTACAACACTTTTCTGTACAACACTTTTGTCTATCTACAGCACTTTTTTGTGCATCAACACTTTTCTGTAAAACACTTTATGTACAATAAAAAACACTTTTCTGTACAACAACATGAACACTTTTCTGTACATCAACACTTTTCTATACAACAACAAAATACACTTGGAACATGAACTAGCACAGTTGAACATTACAATGAATTTAAAGGTGGCCCCCACCCCCCGGGAGCCGGCCGTGGCAAGGGCCCCCCACCCCACCGGGAGCCGCGTTGGAAAAACAATAGTTGTCGTCACTGCTACAGGTTAGTGGTTGGGTTAGTTGGGGAAGTGGTGGTGGTGGTTAGTTGGTTAGTCAGATTAGTTTATCCAGACCAAGTTGATTGCGATAGTCTATGCATTCAACTCGGTCTGAAATACGATAGTGGCCATGAGGCAGGACACTCACACCATTGTCAAGCACATAAACTTTGTCAGATATACATGACATTGCATTTTTTCCACTCTCACA
Source organism: Artemia sp. Qi Xiang Cuo (assembly GCF_049724085.1). Lineage (NCBI taxonomy): Eukaryota > Metazoa > Arthropoda > Branchiopoda > Anostraca > Artemiidae > Artemia > Artemia sp. Qi Xiang Cuo. The sequence goes on from NC_142801.1 coordinate 41,652,394, forward strand.
GCATAATTTTTATACTGTAGAGAGCGAATTGCAAGCACTTGTGCTCTCGGCACTAGGCTACTTTCTACACAGTCTCTGTACACACTCATGTTGAAATTACTCTTTACAAAATGTGTAGGCACTCCTTTACATGTCTTCTTTTCATCCCCGTTATGTGTTTCAACGCAATAAACTTTGGGACCTTGGAACACCCCCCTGGATATCAAAGCACTCCCCGTCTCTGATTTTAACATTAATAGTTGGTTGGGGGCTTGACGTTTCACCAACTCGGGGTAGAGGGATGGATTCATGTTGGTGAAATCCATCCGCGAGCCTATGTGTTCCCCCTTTTCTAAATCACCCAATAAATCTTCAGTCCCATTTACCTTTAGCAGCAGAGAATCTGTATCCCCATAGTAAACTTAAACCGCCCCCGCCCGGGGCAAGTGCACCTTGAGAAAATTGTATGATAACGAAAACAGGAGCTTTTTTGAGATATAAAGTGCTGAACTACTTCCTACAGTATTCTTGTTCAGCGCTATAGTTCTCTTTATCCTTTTTAGAAGAACCATGCCAGCCTCGATGCTCGTGAATGATGTAAAATTGGGATCGGCAATAATTCTTGCACACTCTAGTGGGTCAGTCACGACGTCGCAGCGAGATTTGTTACGTAAGCTTTCACACATTTTTTCAAACGCTGAATTTAGAATGAGCTTGTACAATTCCATCTCTACCTTGGAGTTTGCCCTAGAGCGTTTATCGACAAAGGTGTCGATAAACGTTATCAAATAAGGTTTCTGATTGAATTGTAGGACCCTATGCATTTGGGTGATTTTTAAACCATTGTTCACCGTCTAGTTCAAAAGCACATGATGAACAACGATATTCTCCTTAGGATCAGAATTAGCAATCATTTTCTTCTTGGAGGGAGTCCAATGCATCCCCACATCCTCACCCTATAATTTAGTGTAGGGGCTCAGCGATTCCCTGGTCCCGGGTCGATTAATCTAGTGAAAAACAAAATCTTTGACTGAGTCGTGAAGTACCAGCGGGCTATGACCGTCAATTTCAAAGAACCATCCTTGTGGCCCATTGTCCTCGACGGTGGTAATGTCGGGGAACTCACAAGGATTCTCAAGCCATCGATAGTTCCCACACGGCAAAGAGTAGTGGGACATTGCCGAGGGGTATAACGAGTTCATGTCCAAGAACACTACATTTGACTTTACACCGGTGCTTTGTCCACTCGGATCGGTTGATAAGACGCGGTCCCCGTGAAAAACATACCCTCCCCTCATTGAACGCTCTACAAAAAGGTGCTGATCTACATCGGTGATTAGGCCTATTTCCTCCCTACTATTTTTTAAAATTAAATCCATCCCTAAATGGGGTTTAGAAAAATAATATCCAATATCTAACCCAATGACTGAATAGATTTGATCTGTATTATTACAGACAGTATCCAACAGAGTTAGAACGTCACTGGCCAAGTACAGTCTACAATAATCCCACCCATTTTTACAATCCCCCTTAGCCCACACCTTCTTGGAAAACTCATACTGCTTGGCTGTGCATTCACTGTTGGTCAGTGAATTGTAAAAATCTTCAATTGGAGGTAGTTTCACCTCGCTTAAGCGAGCGCCAGAACAGCAATAATCGTATGCGTATACACCTTTGCTGGTTAATAAGTCATATATTTCACTGTCTGGAAAGTGCTTTTTAAGCAAGGGAAAGCTATCAAAATTGTCTCTTTTCTGCACTTGAATCAGTTCACTCAATTTCTTGGGAAAAAACTAAAAGAATATAAAAACAAGATTTTATTCCAGCACGTACGTCCATTATCCACTACCTGCCATTTCAGTTCGAGAAGCAACAACTTCTCGGCCGATTTGGGAATAATGTTGTAGGTAAATGAATTTTTTACCCATGGACTGTCTACTCCCACTCCCTCCCTGTGCATACGTGCCAGTGCCGGTAAAATAAATTTTAAGTCATTATTAGAATTGTGAATAAAAACAGGGATAAAAAACTGTTGGCTAACATTTAAATTACACAATTGATGCGCTACACCCCTAAAAATTACTACCCCCAGATGATAGTTCCCGCCATCAGGAGGTATGAGCTCTGACGGATTCCCGCCCCCCACTTTTCCCTTTAGGTCACGTATCCCACGGTACTCACTCTCAATTCCCTACGAAAACTATTTTTTTAACTTTAATAGCGATACGAGCCTTTAACGACCACGCTCTTGGGTAAAGCGTATTTATTAAACGAGAAATAGCGCCATTACCCATGCCAATTAGTTTAGTCAGTGCCATGATCATGCACTCTTTCTCATCCAATGTCTCAACTATTTCTAACAACCGCATGGTGTTAGAACTGTCTCTTTGCGCATGTGCATAGGACACTGCAATGGCCTGGTGTTCTTCGATACGGTTTGGATATTGGGGGTCATTCACCTCCACCAGCTTAGCTCGGAAAAAACTCCCTCAAAATTTTCTAAATTTGGATAAATTACGCGCATCTCGGAATGTATATAATGATAATAAACTTCACTTTTCCCCTCATTTAAATAACAAACCTTTAAAACAATAGAAACCTTAATTGAATCCCTACCTCCCACAAATGAATTTGCTTCTCCAGTAGTGCACGAATTTTATCTACATAGGCATGCACAATTTCTACGGGATCAAACACAAAATTTCCCCCATTAGAGAATTAAAGGGATCCCCAAACGTCGCAGTGAAAACAACTATATTATTTAAAATTGTATTCGATAATTGAAAATCGGGAAAAGTTGTACCCCCTCCCCCAAGTTGTTCAACAATATTTGGGCTATGCTCCACTTCAGTTGTTTGAAGTGGAAGTAGGTAATCAGTGGGGGGAGGGTTCCCAGTTAATTCGTTTGTGAAATCCTCTAAAATTTGTAGGGTATTTGGACTCAAGTCCGCCTCAGGAACATTACCTTGCTCAACTATTCTAGGTTCTACATTGAAAAAGTTTTCTATAAAATCATCAATATTAGAATGTATTTCAATATAAATAATAATACAATGCAATTCACTGATATCTGAATCGTCTTGAATGTCAGGAAACTCCAGTGACTCTTCAATAAGTTCTTCATCTACTTCATTCAATGGTGAGTAAGGTACCAATGATCCAACCTATAAATGAAAAAATAACTTATTTTCAAAGTGTTCAAATCATCCCTACTGTTAAAATTTGGATTATTATTGCTTAAAACACGCTTAATAGCATTTGGTTAATTCAACTGAAAGTTCCAACTTAATATATTTACAATCTAAAACAACGCTTTACATAGAAGGCGGCAATTTGTTCAAAAAATAGTTTATTTCAGTGTTCAAATCAGCATTTTTTTGTGGCGCTTTTCGGGCCCGCAGCGCATCCCGCGGTGCTTCTTGGGTCCGCAGCGCTTCCCACAGCTATTCCCGGCCGGCTCCCAGCCCCCTTTACACAATTCCCGTCAAAAGTTGAAATATTTTTCTCTAATTCAACACAGATTCAGTGAACTCATGAGCTTAATTATTGTAAGCCGCGCGAGTGTTCCAATTTCCAGGATTGAACTTCAACAGGCAGGAAAATGCCGGGAACCGTTAACTCGGTTTCCCCCTCGCAAATATCTTGGCACGATGTAAGGCTCAGTGCAAATTAGAACGCTGGTATGTGACAGATGGATGGATTAAACTCTCTCTTAAAACTATGTGAAAAAATAGCATTCACAGAGTTTCAAAGGTATCTAAAACTATATGTGAAGAGATAGCAACAGAGAAAATAGTAAAGATTGGAAAAAAAGAGCGGTTTCTTTGCAAAAAAAAATACATTTAGATATGTAATGGTTGGGGGGGGGGCTAATATCTCTGTGAAAAGTTTATATTGGGATTGAAAAATAGTGAAAAGAAAAAACATTGGAAGTAATAGATAGGTAGGAAAAAAAATGCTTACATTTGCATATCCTGATTGCACTAGGGTGCCAGATGGACCGGGTAGTGCATTGTGGAGGGTGGACAGGTTGAAGTCACTAATTTCTTGCGCAGATTGGGCTGCGACTTGTACAGAAGGACCTATGACTTGTGCAGTCGAGCCAGTGATGTCATGAGCTTGCACAGATGGCTGCACTTGACGAGGTGGCATTGACGCTCGATTAAGAGGGGCTTGCATAGATGCGGTATCGATGTCGCTGGCTTGTATAGCGGGGTTCTCCACCCTTGTGGACCATTGTCTTTTCGGTTTTTTACCGGACTGCATAGGGGCTGGCACTGATCGGGCTGTCTCGTCATCTCTTGCCTTCTTACTAGGAGGTGGGGTACATTCTTCACTATTTGCGTTACCCCTAGCTCTCTTTACAGCTGGAGGGGTTGCAAATTCTTCATAATTTGCCTTAAAGAAGAGAAAAAAATTAGTATCAAAATAATTTCCCCCTTTATTTTAAAGAAGGAGAATTAGTATCCACACTAACCAGAATTTTGTCTACCTCCCCACCCCTAAATTTAGGAAAATTAACCCGCCCTAGGTCTACCCTCTCATTGAGTTAATCTTACGATTTATTCAAGTGAAAGGCATATCTTACTGCCTTTTTATTCAAATGTTATAGCTAAAATCACTAAATGTCGAAGAAGCAATTAAGGTAAGAAAAAATTATCTTTTCATTTCTATTTTGTCACTATTAAAAGTGCTACACCTCCTCCCCCAACAAAAATCCTGGATTCACGCTCCCCTCCTGGGAATATAGGGGAAACTTTATCGAAAGAAACCTTGAAATAATCCCGTTTCACTCTTATATAGAATTCCATTGCCCTAAATATCTATCGCTAATTTTGCAGACAAAATTAGCTGTCCAATATTTTCAGACAAACACAGAATTACGTAAAAGCACTGAAAACCTAGTTTGCCTAAAACCAGCTAATGTATACAAACATGAAAGGGGTGACAGCTAATTATAGGCCTCGCACTGGAGTCTTGTGTCAAAACCAGAGCGGGTTAATAACAACAGCGACGGATGTCTCAGTTAGAGAAAAGATTGCAATAGAGAAAAGCTAAATTTTTCGAAAGGATAATTATTTCTTTTTGTGAGAATTTGGTTGTAAAAAACAATGGGGGATGGGGTTAGGTTTTGAGGGTATATAGAACATATTTTATGTTTTCCATCGAGTATAAGGATTGTATAGTGATGTTTGTATTGTATGGGGGGGGGGATATTGTTAGACCTTAATTTGGAAATAACTTGTTTCACTCGTACATAGAATTCCAATGTCCTAAATATCTATATTAATTTTGCAGACAATTTGTTCTCAGTTATTTCAGACAAACACAGAATTACGTAAAAGCACTGCAAACCTAGTTTGCCTAAAACCAGCTAATGTATACAAACAGGAAAGGGGTGACAGCTAATTGTAGGCCTCGCACTGGAGTCTTGTGTCAAAATCAGAGCGGGTTAATAACAACAGCGACGGATGTCTCAGTTAGAGAAAAGATTGCAATAGAGAAAAGCTAAGTTTTTCGAAAGGTTAATTATTTCTTTTTGCGAGAATTTGGTTGTAAAAAACAATGGGGGATGGGGTTAGGTTTTGAGGGTATATAGAACATATTTTATGTTTTCCATCGAGTATAAAGATTGTATAGTGATGTTTGTACTAGAGTGGGGGGGGGGGGGGTTTACCTGAAGAGACCGGAGGGTGACGTCGGAAAATAATTTTATTTTGAAAATAAAAAATATATTTACATAGCAAATTGAAGTTGGCATGGCTTCTAATTCATCAAATTTATACATTATTGTTTGAACTATGTCAAAATACTTTCTCATAATTGAGTTACATTGCATGCCTGTTATATAAAAAATACCAAGGTCGAATTATTATGTAAACAAGCTCTCTGATTGGCTGAGAAGGAAACACGTGATCTAACTGTTTCCGGGAAACTCATAACATTTGGATCGAGCAACAACAAGAAATACTAGTTCTGGATCATAACATTTGCATCGAGCAACAACAAGAAGGAAGTGTCATTGACCTGCCCCCATTAGACTCAATAATCCATTAAAGTGAGAAAGTTCCTGTTTTTTCATTCTCACTGACAAAAACCATAAAACATACATGAACTACTGTTGACATCCATGAAAAACATCAAATAAATTGACCCACACACATAACCATCCAAGAAAACAGACATAAATGTGACAAAGTTCTTGTTTTTTAAGTGAGAAAAATACTGTTTTTTTCATTCTCACTGACAAAAACCATAAACCACGTGGTTCTATGCCCAAATAAGGAGTCCCTCCTGGAGTCAATAAGGCATCTCTACTGAAATTTCCATGCCCCCCCCCCCCCTATTTTCATGTTTTTGAAATCCAGTTGTACTATACCTTAAATATTGTTATTTGTTTACATGTTTTAAATGCAATTAATCCTGATTTTAAGGGGCCAATACTTCAAATTATATCTTGGATGGGCCCGGGTTTGATTTTGAAAACAGTCAGAAGTTTTTAAAAATAGAGAGTAATTATATTTATTTTAAGTTTTAAACTTGTTACCTGGTTTTAGCTGAAAAACCTTTTCTGTTTGTTAATTTCTGTGTCTCAAGCGCGTCAATTAGGGACAATAATTATTCAACGTTTTGTAAACGACTTTCAAACTGTATCTAGCCCGTGGGCATTTAATTTATCAGATCGGTTAAAAATGTGCTTCGAAAATAGATGTTTCGATGTATCTTAATTTGTAAACTGACGGAAACTTCTTTTAATTTTGATTTTATTCCTGGATGTTTGCATGAATAGCTGAAGTACCTAAGGCTAGTAAATAGAAAAGTCATAATGAGGAAACATTTTAGGACATGGGGAGAGGCTTTAAAAAAAATATAACATTCTAAATGATATATCCGATAATGTTAGGCAAAAAGTATCAAAATTGAATGTTCAAAGCGCCCGCTTGTCTAAGTCCCGAAAGATGAGGTCAGAAATGACGTTCTGATAACTTTTTGTTTACATATTCATAACTCTTAATGGAGCCTCTATATTGAAAATTGGGAGGTGTCCCCAAAAAACTTGGTGGAAGGAGCCCCTAGGTGGTTGGGGAGAGGGGACCCTTGGAGGCTGAGGTCATGGAGGAAGGAGCCCCTAGGAGGTTGGGGAGAGGGGACCCTTGGAGGCTGAGGTCATTGGTGCTTACGGTCTGTGATGGTTCAAATCCATAATTGTCTCACTAGTCCCATATTGTGTACTTGTCTATTATAGCGACCACAGTCGAGAAGTAATGCCAGGTCATCTTGATGAGTCTATTACTTTCAACTTTTTTTAGAGTTAAGTCACAAATTTCTATCTATTTTATTGCATATTTTATATTGACAAAACTGCTCGATGGTACTTGTGTATTATACAGAACACAATCGAGTAGTAAAGCTAGGCCATTTTGACGAGTCGATTACTTTCAACTTTTTTAGCGTTAAGTCAAAAATTTCTATCTCTTTAGAGTCCCGCTTAATATTCTTCCATTTATGACATGTTTCAAAGCTAACATTCCAAGAAAGTATCCTCCCTTATATTAGTTGCGTCACTTCCCGTTAGTATTTCTAGCTCTGTGATTTGGAGGTCAATGATCTTGTTATCCCAGTATTTCTAACCGTTGATTGGCCTAGAAAGAGGCACGTGATCTTGTTCGTACACGGATTCTAGTCCTCTGATTGGCTGTCATCTTGTATAGTTCGAAGTAGTTACCCTCTCTCTACTGACATAGCTGCTGGACTGTTTTATTATGCTGAACAAAGTGGCTGTCTCAAATTTTAATTCGATGTGTCTGAAAATGAATAGGTTTGGGAGGAGGGCTGCTTTCCCTCCAATCTCTTTTTATTCTTAAAAAAGGGCATTAGAACTCTTAAAATTGAATTTAATTAGCTCTTTTAAAGGTTTTAATGATATCTCTAGCTATTATAGAGTTGCGCTGCCTATGATATTGCTTATAGGCCTTTTAAAAACCTGCCTGCCCATAGTTTTTATTTTAATTGAAACTCCCCCTTAACGTTCCCTAAATGTTGTACCTTAATACCCTTAGCGTCATTAGTTACAATAATGTGTGGTAGTATTTATATTATATGTATTACCTTTTGGTGATTTGAACATCATTCTCATCAAGTCCTGGAAGTTTCAAGTCCTTGAATTTCAATCAGCCGTTACTATGATATTGCTGATATATCCTTTTTATAACCTGCATGTTTATATTCTTTTGGGATCTTCATCTTAATGCTCTCAGCCTTACAAATAGTTGCAATAGAGGTAGTAGTTTAAGTAGCAGCAGTAGTAAACTTAGCAGCGGTAGTTTCATTAATAGTAGCATGGTCAATTAGTCTTTCTCTTTAGGTATTTTCTGAAAGTTCCGACTTAATACTCAAATTTATTATTGAGATACGCTCTTTTGACAATTCACATGCACTTCAATTCATTAAATACTACAATAATTATATAAATAGACTTAGGCCCTAGAGGTCCAAATAAGCATAGCTTGTGGAGGACCTCGTATCAAACACAAAATCCACAAGGAAAAAAATAAAACAATATCTCGAAAATATAACCACAATACCAGATAAAAAACAAACGAACTGCTTCACAATAATCTTAGACTTAATTTTCTCCAAACTGAAATTTTTCTGTAATTTAAATAAATTCCAAACCATTAATAATAATATTAGACAACGGGGTTCTAATCTGATTCAACATAATAAGAGTAGAAAAAAGAAAAGAAAAAAAACTAGAATAAAGTAAAGTGGAAAAAAAGAGATAAAGCAAAATTGTTAAACAAATATAGAAAACGAAAATACTTCAAGCCTTAGGGAATATTTTTCTACAAAGGAAAGAAGAGTTTTTAATAAGAGAAAGTTCACTGGGAATAGAGTTCCAAAGAGTAATTGCTCTATAAATTGGTGACCTCCGAGCTGCTGAGGATACCCTTTTAGGCAGCCAAAATTGGTGAATAGAGCTCCGAAGCAAAGTCTGGCACTTACGTGTTGATGTTCGATCAAAGCAGGATATGATGTTTGGAGGAAGCAAGAAATTCAAGGCTCGATGAGCTAGTTTTAGGTTCTGCTTCTTGTTAACCACAACTAAGGCATCTAGACCTGTATCACTGTAAAGATCAGTTGTAGAATAGAGTCAGGGAAGGCGAAAAGTTGCCTTCACCGCTCTATTCTGTGTTGTTCGGAGTTGCCGAAGGGAAGAATAGTGTCTTCTGATTTAGTTCAAATTTCCATCAATGTTTTAAATGTAGTTCTCTGGTTGTAGTAGTAATAGCGGAAGCAGTAGCAGTGGTGGTAGTAGCAGTAGCGTACAAATATTTCTTTTTTGGTCAAATGATCATCTCCCTTATCATTTCCTGAAAGTTCCAAATTAGTATTTCAGTCTTCAACCAGAGTTCAACCTTTTAACACCTATTTGGTTTATGTCTTTCCGAATTAAACTCATTTAATTCAGTGACAAAGTTTTTTAATTGTGACCTAACTTCCGGATTTTGTCACCATCCATCAGGTGAATTGAACTTTTTAACCCTTTATATTAATCAACAAAATGACTAAAGGACTTTAAGAGAGTGTGTCCTGAGTGTGGATTATGGGCAACAATCAATTGCCTGGTATGTAGTACTTACAACTCTTCCATTCATAAGCAATGTGCGGGGATAGAACGTTCCCAGTGGAATAAGAACTGGTTATGTTCAGATTGTTCCTCGAAACAAAACATCACCAAAAATCAAGAATATACCACCCCTAATTCTTCGAAAGCTAGTGATACCCCACGACGCCGATTGTCTGAAATAAATTCTTCCTTAACAGGAATTTTAGATGATATCAAGTCACCCCCCCTTTGCCCCGCCTTGCCAAAGGGATGGTAAAGCTTTCATTGCAGCCCAAAGCGATTGTCAGACTACTCCCTTACCAGTTTTAACCAGTGTTGCCAATTGTCAGACTGATTTTCTGCTAGGAACTAAAGATGCCAGTACCCAGACGGATTTTGAATCTAATTGTGAGCCTTCTAATGATGCCTCCTGCCAGACTGAAAATTTTCCTTGTGGCAATTGTGATTCCAGTCCCCTATGTAGCCCTTCCCTCCCCTCTCTCTTAGTGCTGAAAAAAAACATTACCAACGAAATTTCTACTTTCATGGATCTTAGGGGAAATATAATTAAGAACACACTTAAATCTGTGAATACAAATCAACAAATCGCTAATTTGAAACCAACTGCAATTCAATTCAGAAGCAAAAACTCCCAAGACATGAATATTAATGAAGCAAGTGTCAACTCAAATATGAATTTAATCGGTGACCTAGTTCCAGAGGTCAGTGACAACTTAAATGAGAACTCAATCAATATTCCAGAGGTCAGTGACAATTTAAGTGTAAATTCGGCCAATATTGCAGACCCAGGAGTCAGTGACAACTTGAGTATTATTAGTAAATCGGTTCCTGAAGTCAAATCAGGAAAGAAATCTATTGCCTGCCGATATCACTTGGTCAACAAGTGTATAAAAAAGAGTGATTGTACCTTTGTCCACCAATGTGTCTTTTTTAACTACTGGTCATTGTAACGACAATTATTGCTCCCTTTCCCATTCCAAAGCCTGCCATAAATTTCAATGTGGCCTATGTTTTGAAACTAAGTGCATGTTATTACATTTGGAAAACAGGGATTATTGTGCTATAGCCAGGCGCAGTAAAACTTTTAATATGAAAATAGTTACAAGTTCTCAATCAACCCACTAGCGGAGCCCCCTTCATTCAATTAGTAAAATTAGCTCATCAGCGCATGCTATTCCTTTTTTATCCCAAATCCACCCTGCTCACTCAAAAAACTTCCACCTTTACCACCCAGAAAAAAAACTCCATATTCCTAGCAAAATCCCTTCCTTCTTAACACTCCAGTTAACCCCTCCCAAATTGATAGCCCCTCTCAAGTTGATCCCCCTGAAAATACCACCGTCTTATTTCCCTCCCAAATATTATCAGACAAGAGTGACCCAGGTTTAAAAGATATGGCCCCTTTCTCCAGCCCACCCAGAAGTCCCTACTTCTCCATATCAAAATCTCATATCACCAGCCTCAAGAGTCGTTGTCCCTACCCCCAAACTTATAAATAGTGCAAAAAACCACCCCATAACCCCCAGCCCCAAACGGAAAAAAAATCTCGATATGCTAATCGGTTCAAGTTTCCTAAGTTCCTACTTACCAAAGCCGAGAGCCGAAACTTCGAAAAATTAACTGAACTCGAGGGTATAAATGAAATTCAGAATATTAACGTCATAGCTGTAACAAAGGTTCGGGCACAAAACCCTGAATTACTTAAAATAAAAAATTACTCCCAGTTCATTAAGCTTCGTCCTTCTGACCACCCTCTCGGAAAAAAAGGGTGAGGTATTTCATTCTTTGCTCAAAATAACCTTCAGAGGATTGATGAAATCCTGTGTCATAGTCTAAGACCAAAGGTTCTCCCACATCCTTTTAACATAATAGTAGCAGCAGTTTTTTATTATTCCCCAAACCAAAATATTAACCAAAAACGTAAATTTATACTGCAATTACAGACTAGTACTGACTTAGTTTTATCCAAGTATCCAAATGCTGGTATTTTTTTACTAGGTGATGCCAATGACCTCAAGATGGACTCTATTTGTACTCTATCTTGTCTTAATATTAAACAATTAGTTAAAATTCCGACAACAAGAGGAAATACGTCCCTTGATATCATTTGTTCTAATATGAATAAGTTTTATAGTCCTCCCCAAGCCCTGCCTGCATTTTTCAATTTCCAAGCCACATCCGAAGTTTATACGACCACCTTTCCTGTAAAAACCTTAAATGTTAACAATTTGCAGCTAATATAACTTATAGCCCTTTTCCCTGAAGGCTGCGAGGGGGGGGGGGGGGGTGTCATCCCCAAAGACATTTATACTGGATCCTTTAAATATCCTTAACAAAATAACCATCTCAAAATGTTGATTGTATGTTTTTGGGGAAATGATGGGAGAGGGGTGAGCTGGTTGCCCTCCTTTCGACTATTAAAATGGGCACTAGAACTTTCAATTTCCAATCCAATGAGCCCCCTCGGAAGTTTATGCGACCACCCTTATATGCTCCCGGGGCATAACATACGACTCTTGCCCTTAGGGCTCTGGAGGGGTTTTAATCTTCAAAGAGATGGACCTTTCAAGTACGTTGAACAAAATCGCTATCTCAAATTTTGATTGGATGTATTTGGGGAATTGATGGGCGTGGGGGAGGCTGGTTGCCCGCCAGTCACTTTCGACGATTAGAAAGGGCAATAGAACTTTTAATTTTCAGTCCAATGAGTCTCTTTCGAAGTTTCTACGGCAACTCCTAAAAAAAGTGCCCTGGTCTAAAAAAAAGCAAAAACAAATTAAAACAGAAAGTACATTTTATCCACATCGCTCTTTGCTTAGGCAGCGCCATTGGACTATTTTTGAACAAATGGCTACCTCAAAATTTCTATCAAATGTATTTCGGGAAAATACGATGTGTCTGGGGGAGGGGATAGCTGCCCTCTGATCACTTTGACTCTCATATAGGACACTAGAACTTCTGATTACCAATTCAATGAATCCCCTCAGAGGTTTATACGACCATCCTTTCTATAAAAACCTTATATTCTCCCAGGGCAAAACTTACACCCTTGTACAGGGGGCTATGGAGGGTGGGGTTGTCATCCTCAAAGATGTAATATCCGGACCTTTCAACTACGCTGAACAGAACAGCTATCTCAAAATTTTGAGTGGATGTGTTTGGGAAAATTTTTGGGGGGGGGGGGCTGATTGCCCTCCAATCTTCTTTGACTAGTAAAAAGAGCACTAGCCCTTTCAGTTTCGAATTGAATGATCTCCTGTCAAAGTTTCTACATCTTCTATATGAAGTACCCTGGTCTAAAAAAAAAAAAAAAAAAAAAAAAAAAAAAAAAAATTATGCCCACATCGCTCTTTCCTTTACTACATATTGCGCTGCCTATGATGCTGTCAGTCAGACAGGTACGCAAACGAATCTGTAGACAATTCCTCTGAAAATCCCCTGACAAATCCTCCTACGTTTTTCGAAGCGCCCGTGTTTCAGAACCATACTTAACCACTGGCATCACTTTAATACATATCCTGACGGCTTACACTATGTCATCATTGCTTCTAATATTCTAATCTTAGTTCGCAGACTATCTTCCTATTTTTCCAAAGTTTTTCCAATTAAAAAAAAAACGCTATGACCTTCGGTATCCTACTTTTGGCATCTTCACTGCATCCACCATCTTTACTAATAATACTACCCAGGTAATTTGAGCTATGCACTTGATCGATCTTCTGGTTACCCAACATTACCTCTTCACCCTCATTCATTTGTAGTCTAAGTGACTGTTTTCTTAACATTAATTTTCGAACTAATTTTTGTCCCCCTGAACACTCAAAAACTCCAAAAAATCATTTATTATGCTAATATTTTCATCTAACATTCCAATCCTGAGTAGAAACTAAGTCTAGGAGAGTTATAGGAGTCTTTTAGGTTCCTAGGAGAGTTTTAGGTTCCTTAGAACAAATTCTATTAAAATAATCCATATAAATGGTAATTGAGCCCAACCCTGATGATGTCCTGGTTCAATATAAAGCCAGGTACTAACCTCATTTCTTACCTTAACCGCATCAATATTGATCTCGTACATAGCACTAATCCCTTTAATGTATAAGATGATATTTATCTGGTATATTATCTGACCTTTGCTAGAGCTTTTCTATTGGCTGAATCGAACACTTGTTCATAATCTGTAAAACTGAGGACTAAGTGGGTCTGATGACTCATGCACTTCTCAATTATTTATCCAAATATAAAAATTTGTTCGACGCACCCTCTCCTCTTCCTAAGAACTCACTATTCTTTTCTTAAAAATTCATCTACAACATCTCTAAGTCTAGACACATTTTTTGAGATTAATTAAAAAAAAATTTTTCCAGAAAATAGGTTTTTCAAAGATAAGTAAAGCAACTCCATTAAACCAAAAATGAGCAAAAATCAAATAATCTACCTAGCGTGAAACTACCACAAATTAGCATCGATAAATAAATGAAAACCAAAACGAACAGAAATAACAATAAATAACCGAGTCAAACTCAAAATGAGCAAAAATTAACATGAGTAGGGCTCAAAACCCCTATGCCTTCCCACGGCCAGAACATAATTTGCACTTTACTGAAAACATATAAATGTTTTTACTTTTATAACTTTAATAAATCAAATAATATTAACATTTTGATTACTAAATATAAGTATATTTATATTAAAATGATAATGTACATTCATTTGTATTTTTTCAGTAAAGTGCAAATTATGTTCTGGCCTTGGGAAGGCATAGGAGTTGTGAGCCCTATTCATGTTAATTTCTGCTCATTTTGAGTTTGACTCGGTTTGAAGTTTCTATGACAACGCTTTCTAAAAAAAAACTTATATGCCCCCAGGGTATAACCTACAACCCTTGCCCTGAGGGCTGTGGGGTGAGTGTCATCCTGAAAAATATAATTTCCAGGCTTGTTAGCAACTTTGAACGAAATGGCTATCTCAAAATTTTGATTGGATGTGTTTCGGGAAATGGTGGGTGTGGGAGGGTTGTTATTTATCCTCCAATAACTTCCGACTATCAAAAAGGGCACAAGACCTTCTAATTTCCAATCGAATGAGCCCTTGTTGAAGTTTCTACAACATCACTATCTATAAAAACCTTATATGCCTCCCAGGGCATAACCTGCAGCCCTTTCCCCGAGGGCTCTGAGAGGGTTATCGTCCTCAAAGACCTAATTTCTAAAACCTTTAACTAAGTTTAACAAAATAGCTGCCTAAAAATTTTGATTGGATGTGTTTGGGGAAAAGGTCGGCGTGAGAGGGGGGTCAGTTGCCCTCCAATCACTTTCGACTATTCAAAAGGCACTAGCCTTTTGAATTTCAAATCGAATGAGCCCTTTTTCAAGTTTCTACGAGAAAACTTTCAATAAAAAACTTATATGCCCCCAGGGTATAACTTACAACCCTTGCCGTGAGGACTGTGGGGGGGGGGGGTTGTCATCCTCAAAGACATAATTTCCAGACCTTTTAACTACGTTGAATAAAATGGCTATCTCGAAATTTTGATTGGATGTGTTTGGGGAAAAGGTGGGCGTGAGAGAGGGGTTAGTTGCCCTCCAATCACTTTCGACTATTAAAAAGGGCACTATCCCTTTGAATTTCCTATCGAATGAGCCATTTTTGAAGTTACTACGACAAAGCCTTCTATAAAAATCTTATATGCCCCCAGGACATAACTTACAACCCTTGCCCAGAGGGCTGTGGGCGAGTGCCCTCCTCAAAAACATAATTTATATCTGGAAATCAACTACTTTGAACAAAAGGGCTATCTCAAAATTTTGATTGGATGTGTTTGGGGAAATGGTTGGCGTAGAAGGGGTGTTAGTTGCCTTCCCATCACTTTCGACTGTTAAAAATGGCACTAGCCATTACAGTTTCCAATCGATTGAGCCCTTTTTGAAGTTTCTACGGCAACTCCTTCGATACGAAGTGCCCTGGTCTAAAGCAAAAAAAAAAAAAATACATTGTGCCAACACCGTTCTTTTTACTTAGGCAGCGCGACTGTGCTGCCTATGACTACTCATCGCCTACAATTTATAAAGACAGGTGCTAACTAAATTTTACCACAACCTTTTTTTGTTGTCCCAAGTTTTAAGACAACCTATTTTTTTGCTAACTGAATTTTAGTACGACTTTTGTTTTCTTTCACAAAGTTTTAATACAACTTGTTTATTTTCTGCTAACTGAACTTTAAAAAAACTTGTTTTTTTTTTCTAACCAAACGATAATAGTAGTTTTCTTTCTAATACATACAATTCATGGTTGCAGCTATCGATGCAGCCATGAATTACCATTATCAACTTGGTGGAAGTGATGAAAGATATGAGAGTCGTGGCTAATTGGAGTAAAGTCAAGACAGATCAGTTCTGTGGGCCATTGAAGGCAATTGGAAAAAAAAAAATTCAGAGATTTATGACCGACCATGTCCCCAGGACTTGCAGCAGCAGCTGCAGCCTCGTAAAGGATTAAGAATAACAAATGATGTGGCCTCTATGTGTAGACTTTATGGAAAAATCTTTTCAAATTAACGTAACTTTAAAGAACTCTTGTCCACAGGTCAGGCAGCAACAAATATACATGAACTTTTTTAAAGACTCTCAATCAAATGGGAAATTTAATTCCAAGTTAACTTTTCACTAAAGCTTGATAGAAAACAACGGATCAATCTACGAAAATCAACAAATCTTGAATCAGCTACAAATGGCAATTTTTTCTCACTAACCAGTTGTTTTAATGCCTTTTTAAATTAATGTGTACCGTGTTTCCTTCCTTACTAGGTTGCAACTATGATTTTAATGTTTCCTTCACTTTCCTGACATTACTCTTATTCTCAAATGATCCATCACTCAAATGCTTCTTGTACGATCCTTTGCACTTTTCTACTAAACTTAAAGTATTGTCGGTAAAATTCTTAGTTGGCTCATAAGTTAACATGGTATTCCCGTGATGGTAAGACAGCAAACCTTATTGATTATGTTATAGTAAACCGAAGACTGCCAGGGTCAATACAAGATACTAGGGTATATAGGAGTGCTGTTATTGATGTTAAAAGTAAAATTCACCATCTAGTAGTGTCAAGGGTTAATTTAAAGCTGAAATATCGGAAGGGTAACAACCTCCCGGGACGTTATGATGTTGGTAGACTCCAGGATGAGAATTTGAGCGAAACTTTCGAGAAACAGATGAATACTAAACTTGAGAGTTTAAAATTTGATAATGTGGAAGATAGTTGGAATAATTTTCGAAAAATAATTTGTGAAGTTGCTGAAGGTGTCTTAGGGAAGAAAGCTAGAACTGCAGCTAAGAATATTAGGGAAAAAGCTTTATGTTTTATAAAAAGGAGACAGGACTTGTAAAAGAATTATCTGAGTGATAAATCGTATGATAACAAATGAAATGTAAAGAAAGCGGAGAAAGCATTAAAATATTAACTAAGGAGGTGTGAAGTGGAGGCCATGGATAAAATTGCCGAGGATTTGGAAGATACAGCTAGACGGCATAATAGTAAAATATTGTACTGGCACGTTAACAAATTGAGAGGGAATAGTCAATCCGGATTTGGTCCAGTTAAAGATAGGAATGGGGTCGCAATTAGCGATAAGGAAAAAACTAAAGAGAGATGGGCCGAACATTTTGAGAATTTGCTTAACCGAGAGAAAGTTGCAGGAAAAAAATATAGAGGAAAATGAAAAAGTTTGTGATGCCTTGGATGTGAAGGAAGATTTGTTTTGTGAGGAGGAATTAGCAACAGTACTAGAAGGATTAAAGAATAATAAGGCTCCAGGTGCTGATAGGGTGGTAAATGAGTTTCTTAAATATAGTGGCTCTGAGGTTAGAAATAAGTTACTGAAGATTATGAATTTGATTTTTGGAAAAGGGGAAGTACCTAACGATTTTAGGAAAATCTTAATTAAGCCACTTTATAAGAAAGGTGATAAAAGTGAGTGTGGTAATTATCGAGGCATTAGTCTGGTCTCTGTAGGTAGAAAATTACTTAGCAATATGATACTTTTTAGACTGAGAGATGCCATAGACAAAGTTTTAAGAGAAGAGCAGTGCGGTTTTAGAAAAGGTAGAGGATGTGTTGACCAAATTTTCACTCTTAGGCTAATAATTGAGAAGTGCCTGAGTTTTCAAACACCGTTGGTCCTCAGTTTCATAGATTATGAGCAAGCGTTCGATTCTGTTGATAGAAGAGCTTTAGTAAATGTTTTATACTTGTATGTTATACCAGACAAATACATTAAATTGATTAGTGTTATTTACGAGAATAACACTGCTGCGGTTAAGGTAGGAAATGAGGTTAGCAGCTGGTTTTGTATTAAATCAGGAGTTAAGCAGGGTTGTGTTCTATCCCCCTTTGTATGGATTATTTTGATGGACTTTGTTTTAAGGAGCACAGGAAAGGCAATGGGAGACCACGGAATCAAATGGGGAGGAAAAAGTCTCCTGGACTTGGATTATGCTGATGATTTAAGCATCCTAGATGAAAGTGTGAGCAAAATGAATGAAGTTTTAGAGGTTTTGCGAGTTCAGGGTGCTAGAATTGGTTTGAAAATTAATGTTAGGAAGACTAAGTCACTAAGGAAAGGAATAAGTGAAGATGAAAAGGTAACGTTGGGTAATGAAAAGATTGATCAGGTGGGCAGCTTCACTTACCTTGGTAGTATTATTAGTAAAGATGGTGGGAGCAGTGAACATGTTAAATATAGAATAGCCAAGGCTCAGGGGTTTTCTCACAGTTAAAAAAAAGTCTGGAAGAATAGGAACATAAGTCTGCAAACCAAGATTAGAATATTAGAAGCTACAGTGATGACAGTGGTCAAATATGGATCTGTAGCATGGACGCTCCGAAAAGTGCATGAAGATTTGCTAGATGTTTTCTAGAGAAATTGCTTAAGGATTGTTCTGAGTACCCAGCTGACTGACCGTATTTCAAACAATAGGCTTTACGAAAAATGTGGCTTTACGAAAAGATTGTTTTTTTCGGCAAACCATCTAGGACTAAACTGAAAGCAGGTCGTCCCCGTCTGAGGTGGGAGGACATCATAAAAAAAGATTTAAAGGAAATGGGAACTTCGTGGGAGGGTTTAAAAAGGGAGGCTTTGAATAGATTGGGGTGGAGGAGGAGCGTGCGTAGCTGTGTTGACCTCCGGCGGCTTGCTGCTGCGGTGAGTTGTTAGTAGTAGTATTAGTTTCTAACTTTCCTCCCTAAGAAACTATCTGCGGCTACACAAACTTCTTTGTGATGGAAATACTACCAACATTTTAGGATATACCTTTTTGAAACCATGTGCAGCCCCAACAATTAATTTCGGCATTATTTTTTATATGATGAATAAAAGTTCGGATAGGGATGAATTCTTTTATTAGACAGTGAAAAAAAAACTGGATATTTTAATCCCATGTACAGTAATCGTACATGTTCGATCACATGTACATGCACAGTATTTCTGCTGATGACAATCACTGTAGGCCTATACGTGATCGAAATATCCCGTATATATTTTTTTGATTTTCTTTTTTCACTGTCTACTAAAAGGATTTATCCCTACCCAAACTGTAATTTATCGTCATTATCGTCCACAAATGCAGAGTAGTCTTCGAAAGTACCTATATATTTTATATATCTGACAATACATTTTTATTTACTTTATAAGTCCTCCTAGCTAAAGGTCACTTAAATAACCTCTGAAGATAATCACTTTGTTTATTAAGTAACAAGTCACAAACTAAGTAGAAGAGCAAGAACAACTTACGACGTGCATTCGTAAAGTAAGTTTCATTTGGTATCAAAAACGAGTACTGATGCAGAAAAAGTTTTTTAACCTTAAAACATAAGATGAAATGTTCTAAACAAAACATACACTGCACATAGTAATTCTGCACAGCTTCAATTGTTCTGTAGGCTTTGATCAAACCCTTCATAGACATTGCTGCTGGTAAAAAAAAAAGCTTTTCTTGGCCTGCTATCGTTGTTAAATGTTGGAACTCGTTTTGCTTCGAGATGAAACAATCTATGCAAGATCCTTAGAAAACTGAGTCGTGTAATACTAGAGCGGTGCAAAAAGATACTTTCAAACGGTACTTGTGTTAATATGTAGCAATACCTGATCTCAGACTGTGAACAAGACACGGCAACTCTTGCGGGCCTTTGACTGGAGCCACTTCAGCCCCCTTCCTTACAAATTTTGTCTCTCGCAACTTTTACGTCTTCTTGCTTTTGAAAACACCTCTTTATATTTAAAGTTAAACAACAATAATGAGCTAAAAAAAAATACTTCACAGAGATTGACGACACAGACGGTAACTTTTTGAGGAGATTCAAAAACTTTTGGA
The DNA here is from genome assembly GCF_049724085.1 of Artemia sp. Qi Xiang Cuo. NCBI lineage: Eukaryota > Metazoa > Arthropoda > Branchiopoda > Anostraca > Artemiidae > Artemia > Artemia sp. Qi Xiang Cuo. The sequence continues at coordinate 41,672,369 of NC_142801.1, forward strand.
ACAATGTGGTAAGTGAATATAATATGATGGAAGTAGGTTTGAAAAAAGGGTTGAATATTTTTTTTTACAATAAATATGTTTTTAGTAACTGCGCTATCTTTCTTGTAAATTTTTTACCGAACTGAGTCTACTTTAACTTCAAAGTCTTCACTGAGTCTTCATAGTAAGTATAAAAAAAAGAAAATAGAACACCGGAGCCCTGCTTTTAGTTGGTGAATGTTCCAAGATACTCGTGAAGCTAAAGTAGATCATTCTGAGATTTTAATGCATGTGCAATGTACCTCTAAGTTTAATTTTCAACATAACTACAATAAAATGTCTATTGTCTATTCTGTTTGGTTTTCCATCTTGAATTTTCGATATAAATATCCAAAGATACCGATTCACTGATCATTAGATTAAAGTTACGGAACATAAGCCTTTCACTTGCAATACATCTGGAGCCTTAATTCTACATAACCCAAAATACCCATTATTGAATATCTGCTTTCTGTTTTCGTGCCTTGTAGTAATGGAAGTTTGAAAATCATAATATATCTTTATGACAGCAAATCCACGACATCTAATAGAATGCTTCCTTCAACGAATCCTATCAAACCATGCAAGTTTTTGTAAGATTTCTCTGTTTTAGAGAAGTAAGTTACTTGACATCCCTGCATGTCTACCGTGTTGCTGTTCGCTTTCTCATCTAGTATGCCATCAAGCTCAACTAAATTACCACCTTGAGAAAGTAACAGTGCATGTGGAGCGCATGTATCGTACTTGTAAGTAGTAGACTTTGAAAGGACAAATGCGTCGGTAAGTCCCAGGGCAGTGCAGAGAATTTTATATCCCGCTCCAGCCATTTCCACTAGCTGAAATGTGTCAGAGAGTGATTTTCTGATCTCTTGACGTTCACTGCTGCTAATTGCTACTTTAGCTGGACTGTTAAGGTGGATGTGGGGTAAGTTATTCAATTTGGTGCCTCCAATTGATAGTCCCCACCATATTTTTGAGCAATACCTGGAAAATTACACTCATACAGCTCAGAGAAAGGGTTACAGATTAAATTGGCTTAAGAATGATAAATTAGTAAACTAATGACATGTGTTTAACAATTCTTTTGACACCTGAGATCCTCATCAACTGTTTTTTTTTATAGGACACTAAATTTGCACTTTACTGCAAAAAAAAAAAAAAATGAATGTGGAGTGACGGATTAATATACAAGTACTAGTACATATTCCTTACAGTATTAATAATTTTTTGATTTTGTTGAAGTTAAGAAAGTAAAAACATTTCAAAAGCATTTTATTTTCAGTAAAGTGGACATAATGATCTGATCTTGAGAAGGCGTGGGGTTTGTCATCCATATTCATTTCTGCTCGTTTTGAGTTTGACTCAGTTTTTTTTTGTAATTTCTTTTTGTTTTGGATTTCATTTATTTATAGATGATGAATTGTGGTAGTTTTACGCTTTGAAGATTATTTTACTTTATCTCTTCTCATTTATGGTTTAATAGAGCTCTTTACTTTTCTTTGAAAAAATTATTTTGTGGAAAAAGTTTTTCCACAATTAATTTTTGTTCGTTTTTTTATCGACATAGTCTTATTCATAGAAAAAAAAATATTTCATGTCTTTTCGATTTCTTTTCTAATAATCCATAGTTTGGCTTACTATTAATATGTTGGAGAATATTTTTCAGCAATTTTTAACAGCATATACCTTTTTGAAAATCTGGACATAAATTATATTGTTTAACTTAGTTTTATACTTCCTTTAAGTTGACCAAAAAACTAAAACTTCATACCATTTCCAAAAATTTCTATCCATGTTCTTTGACAACCTAGATACACGTAGCAAGCCCTACGTGCTACTGTGGAACGTATACGTCCCCTACGTAGCAACATTAGTAGCCCTGAAAGTTTCAACTTATAATACCCTCAGTCGTTCTTGGGATATTGCTGAGATGTCTTATTGGCTACCTTTTGATTTAGTTTAAATCAAAAGGCGCACAGTGCCTTTTGATTTAGTTTTGAAGCAAGAATTAATTTTACAGCATAATATGAAAATTAAATAACTATGGGGGATTGGAATACCCAATATCTTTAGAGAAGCAGTTACTGGACTAGTTAAATATGCTGAACAAAATGGATATCTCACAATTTGATTGGATGTCTTTGGAAAATTAATGGGCTTGGTAGGGGGCTGCTTGTTCCCAATTACTTTTGAATCTTAAAAAAAAGCACTAGAAATTTTAATTTGCAGTCGCATTAGCTCCTTTAAAAGTTTCTCTGATATTGTTATCTATGATAGAGTGTGGTTGCCTATGATTTTGCTTATTGTTTTGGGGAAAAGAGGACGCAAGGGGGCTAATTGTCCTCTGATCACTTTTGACTCTTAAACAGGGCAACTAGAACGTTTGATTTCAAATCAAATTACCCCCCCCCTCCGAGTTTTAGCCCACTCCGTCAGTAGTCCCCACCCGTCAGGGAGGGAGCTAAGTGCCCTCAAAATCAATTCTGACTCTTAAAAGGGAAATGTAACTTTCAATTTCCAATGAAATAAGCCTCCTCTAAAGTGTAAACGACCACCCCTACCATAAGAACCTTACATGTCCCCTGTGCATAACATAAAATCCTTGCTCCCAGGATCTGAGGGGTTGTGGCAACCCCAAAGGCCTTGTTATGTGATCTTTGGCTATTTTGAACAAAACAGTTATCTCAAAATTTCCATCAGATGCATTTGGGAAAAATAGGACGTCTGGGGGGGGGCTAGTTGCCCTCTGATCACTTCTGAATTGTGCACAGTGCACTAGAACTTTTGATTTCCAATCGAATCAGCCCCTACGAAGTTAATACGACAACCCCTTCAATAAAAACTTTATATGTTAATTATGGGCAACTAATATAACTTAGAGCCTTTGCCCCGAGGGTTGTGGTGGGGTTGTCACGTTGTCATCCTCAAAGACATAATTACTGGACCTTTTAACTACGCTGATCATTGCTTAATCATTTTCGACTCTTAAAAAGGATACTAGAACTTACAATTTCCAATCGAGTGAGCTATTTTCGAAGTTTCTACGGCTACTCTGTCTATACAAAGTGCCTTGGTCAGAAATAAGAACCAAGAAATAAAATACATTGCGCCCACACTGCTCTGTAATGCTACTGTGCTGCCTAGGATTAAAAATCTGATTCTTTCTATGCATCTATTGGTATCAAAATTCTGTTTTTTAGAGTTTCGGTTAGTATTTAGCCGGGTCGGTCCTTACTTACAGTTTGTTACCACAAACTGTTTGATGATTTTTTCTGTTGTCAAACAGTTCGTGGTAACGAGCTGTAAAGTAAGGAGCGGCTCAATAGTAACCGAAAGTCTAGAAACCGGACACTTAACATTTTGATACCAATAGGTACATCAATAGAATCAGATTTTTATGCTGATTTCAAATATATAAGTTTTTTTAAGTGTAGTCTTACCCGTCAAAAGTAACTTGCCTGAGAACATTTGTCTAATTTTTGAAAAAAGGGGGGAACAACCCCTAAAATTCATAGAACTTTAAGGAAAACCACACTGTCAGATTCAGCGTATCAGAGAACCCTACTATAGAGGTTTCAAGCTCCTATCTGAAAAAATGTGGAATTTTGTATTTTTTGCCAGAAGAAAGATCACGGATGCTTGTTTATTTGTTTGTATGTGTTTTTTTCCTCTCTCAGGGGTGATCGTATCGATCCAGTAGTCCTAGAATATTGCGAGAGGACTCATTCGAACGGAAATTAAAAGTTTTAGTGCCATTTAAGTAGAGGTCTAAGTACCATTTTACGTACGGCCATAGGAATCTCCATGCTATTTGCGTACGGCCATAGGAAAAACATTTCCAGAGCATGTACTTATGGATTTGCTTGCCTTATGTTCCTTGGTGTCTTTCCAGAGCATGTACTAATAGATTTGGGTGGATTATGTTCCCTCCCATGCTATTTTAAGGGCTTATGTTCCCTCCCATGCTATTCTAGGAGCTTATGTTCCTTCCTATGCTATTATAAGGGCTTATGTTCCCTCCCATGCTATTCAAGGAGATTATATTCCCTCCCATGCTATTCTCAGTGTTTATATTCCCTCCCATGCTATTTTAAGGTTTTATATTCCCTCCAATGCAATTCTAAGGTCTTATAGTCCCTCCCATGCTATTCTATGAGTTTATGTTCCTTCCTATGATATTATAAGGGCTTATTTTCCCTCCCATGCTATTTATAAGGGTTTATGTTCCCTTCCATGATATTATATGAGCTTATGTTCCTTCCTATGATATTTTAAGGGTTTATGTTCCCTCCCATGCTATTCTAAGGGTTTATGTTCCCTCCCATGCTATTCTATAGCGCTATGTTCCTTCCAATGTTATTCTATGGCAACTCTGCACCTTTTCAAAGAGAGTGAGTAGCCCCATGCATATAGGTAATACTTCTATGGCAGCTTTACACCTTTTCAAAGAGAGTCAGTCCTCCCTCACACAGTTTGACGCAGACATTATTTTTTTTAATCGAAAACTAGAGATTGTCAAATTGCGTATTTAGGAATGGTTTTGTAGGGAAAGCTGTCTATCACTCATGTGTTATCCACAGTTCCATTTCTTTAGGATTTGCGAATTTGATCCTATTAAGGTGGAGAAAAAAAAAGGGTTTAGCATTTGCGAATACTTCGATGTGTTGTCAATTTAAAATAGTTTAGAAATAAAAAAAAAATAACAAGAAATGGCTGGAAAGTGTTTTGGGGGAGATGGGTTGATTGTGTACTGTATAATACACAAGTGACGTTTGGACAGTGTTGTCAACTGTTGCCTGATTCCGTGTGGTTTTTCTTTACCTGGTGCCCATTAAACAACGAAATTTTTGTGTTAAATAAGTAGTTGTTGTATCTTTTAAAAGAGCTTTAAGGGGTTTGAGAGACTTTGTTGCCTGATTCCGTGTTGTTTTTCTTTACTTTGTGCGCAATAAAAACGAAATTTTTGTGTTAAATAAGTAGTTCTTGTATCTTTTAAAAGAGCTTTAAGGGATTTGAGAGAATCGGTTAACTGATTCCGTGTGGTTTTTCTTTACTTGGTGCCCATTAAAAACGAAATTTTTGTGTTAAATAAGTATTTCTTGTATCTTTTAAAAGAGCTTTACGGGGTTTTAGAGACTCGGTTGCCTGATTCCGTGTGGTTTTTCTTTACTTGGTGCACATTAAAAACGAAATTTTCGTGTTAAATAAGTAGTTCTTGTATCTTTTAAAAGAGCTTAAGAGCTTTACGGGGTTTGAGAGACTCGGCTTCCTGATTCCGTGTGGTTTTTCTTTACTTGGTGCCCATTAAAAACAAAATTTTTGTGTTAAATAAGTGGTTCTTGCATCTTTTAAAAGAGCTTTACAGGGTTTGAGAGACTTGGTTGCCTGATGCCGTGTGGTTTTTCTTTACTTGGTGCCCATTAAAAATGAAATTTTTGTGTTAAATAAGTGGTTCTTGAATCTTTTAAAAGAGCTTTACGGGGTTTGAGAGACTCGATTGCCTGATTCCGTGTGGTTTTTCTTTAATTGGTGCCCATTAAAAAAGAAATTTTTGTGTTAAATAAGTAGTTCTTGTATCTTTTAAAAGAGCTTTACGGGGTTTGAGAGACTCGGTTGCCTGATTCCGTGTGGTTTTTCTTTACTTGGTGCCCATTAACAACAAAATTTTTGTGTTAAATAAGTAGTTCTTGCATCTTTTAAAAGAGCTTTACGGGGTTTGAGAGACTCTATTGACTGTTTCCGTGTGGTTTTTCTTTACTTGGTGCCCATTAAAAACGCAATTTTTGTGTTAAATAAGTTGTTCTTGTATCTTTTAAAAGAGCTTTACGGGGTTTGAGAGACTCGGTTGACTGATTCCGTGTGGTTTTTCATTACTTGGTGCCGATTAAAAACAAAATTTTTGTGTTAAATAAGTAGTTCTTGCATCTTTTAAAAGAGCTTTAGGGGGTTTGAGAGACTCGGTTGCCTGATTCCGTGTGATTTTTCTTTACTTGGTGCCCATTAAAAACGAAATTTTTGTGTTAAATAAGTAGTTCTTGCATCTTTTAAAAGAGCTTTACGGGGTTTGAGAGACTCTGTTGACTGTTTCCGTGTGGTTTTTCTTTACTTGGTGACCATTAAAAACGAAATTTTTGTATTAAATAAGTAGTTCTTGTATCTTTTAAAAGAGCTTTACGGGGTTTGAGAGACTCGGTTGCCTGATTCCGTGTGGTTTTTCTTTACCTGGTGCCCATTAAAAACGAAATTTTTGTGTTAAATAAGTAGTTCTTGTATCATTTAAAAGTTCTTTACGGGGTTTGAGAGACTCGGTTGACTGATTCCGTGTGGTTTTTTTTAAGTTGTTCCCCATAAAAAACAAAAATTTTTGTGTTAAATAAGTAGTTCTTGCATCTTTTAAAAGAGCTTTAAGGGGCTTGAGAGACTCGGTTGCCTGATTCCGTGTGGGATTTCTTTACTTGGTGCCCATTAAAAACAAAAATTTTGTGTTAAATTAGTAGTTCTCGCATCTTTTAAAAGTTATTTACGGGGTGTGATAGACTCTGTTGACTTATTCCATGTGGTTTTTCTTTACTTGGTGCCCATTAAAAATTACATTTTTGTGTTAATTAAGTAGTTCTTGCATCTTTTAAAAGAGCTTTACGGGGTTTGAGAGACTATGTTGCCTGATTCCGTGTGGTTTTTCTTTACTTGGTGCCCATTAAAAACAAAATTTTGTATTAAATAAGTAGTTCTTGTATCTCTTAAAAGAGCTTTACGGGGTTTGAGAGACTCGGTTGACTGATTCCGTGTGGTTTTTTTTACTTGGTGCCCATTAAAAAACAAAATTTTTTTGTTAAATAAGTAGTTCTTCAATCTTTTAAAAGATCTTTAGGGGGGTTGAGAGAATCTGTTGACTGAGTCCGTGTGTTTTTTCTTTAATTGGTGCCCATTAAAAACTAAATTTTTGTGTTAAATAAGTAGTTCTTGTATCATTTAAAAGTTCTTTACGGGGTTTGAGAGACTCTGTTGACTGATTCCGTGTGGTTTTTTTTACTTGGTGCCCATTAAAAAACAAAATTTTTGTGTTAAATAAGTAGTTCTTGCATCTTTTAAAAGAGCTTTAAGGGGCTTGAGAGACTCGGTTGCCTGATTCCGTGTGGGATTTCTTTACTTGGTGCCCTTTAAAAACAAAATTTTTGTGTTAAATAAGTAGTTCTTGCATCATTTAAAAGTACTTTACGGGGTTTGAGAGACTCGTTTGACTGATTCCGTGTGGTTTTTATTTAATTGGTGCCCATTAAAAATTAAACTTTTGTGTTAAATAAGTAGTTCTTGTATCTTTTAAAAGATCTTTACGGGGTTTGAGAGACTCTTTTGCCTGATTCCGTGTGGTGTTTATTTACTTGGTGCCCATTAAAAAATAAATTTTGTTTTAAATAATTAGTTCTTTTATATATTAAAAGAGCTTTACGGGGTTTGAGAGACTCTGTTGACTGATTCCGTGTGGTTTTTTTTACTTTGTGCCCATTAAAAAACAAAATTTTTGTGTTAAATAAGTAGTTCTTCCATCTTTTAAAAGAGCTTTAGGGGGTTTGAGAGACTCGGTTGCCTGATTCCGTGTGATTTTTCTTTACTTGGTGCCCATTAAAAACGAAATTTTTGTGTTAAATAAGTAGTTCTAGTATCTTTTAAAAGAGCTTTACTGGGTTTGAGAGACTCTGTTGACTGATTCCGTGTGGTTTTTCTTTACTTGATGCCCATTAAAATCGAAATTTTTGTATTAAATAAGTAGTTCTTGTATCTTTTAAAAGAGCTTTACGGGGTTTGAGAGACTTGGTTGCCTGATTCCGTGTGGTTTTTATTTACTTGGTGCCCATTAAAAACAAAATTTTTGTGTTAAATAAGTACTTCTTGCATCTTTTAAAAGAGCTTTACGGGGTTTGAGAGACTCGGTTGCCTGATTCCGTGTGATTTTTTTTTACTTGGTGTCCATTAAAAACGAAATTTTTGTGTTAAATAAGTAGTTCTTGTATCCTTTAAAAGTACTTTACGGGGTTTGAGAGACTCTGTTGACTGATTCCGTGTGGTTTTTTTTACTTGGTTACCAATAAAGAACAAAATTTTTTTGTTAAATAAGGTGATCTTGCATATTTTAAAAGATCTTTAGGGGGCTTGAGAGACTCGGTTGCCTGATTCCGTGTGGGTTTTCTTTACTTGGTGCCCATTAAAAACTAAATTTTTGTGTTAAATAAGTAGTTCTTGCATCTTTTAAAAGAACTTTACGGGGTTTGAGAGACTCGTTTGCCTGATTCCGTGTGGTTTTTCTTTACTTGGTGCCCATTAAAAATGAAAATTTTGTGTTAAATAAGTAGTTCTTGTATCTTTTAAAAGAGCTTTACGGGGTTTGAGAGACTCTGTTGCCTGATTCCGTGTGGTTTTTCTTTACTTGGTGCCCATTAAAAACGAAATTTTGTATTAAATAAGTAGTTCTTGTATCTCTTAAAAGAGCTTTACGGGGTTTGAGAGACTCTGTTGACTGATTCCGTGTGGTTTTTTTTACTTGGTGCCCATTAAAAAACAAAATTTTTGTGTTAAATAAGTAGTTCTTGCATCTTTTAAAAGAGCTTTACGGGGCTTGAGAGACTCGGTTGCCTGATTCCGTGTGGGTTTTCTTTACTTGGTGCCCATTAAAAACAAAATTTTTGTGTTAAATAAGTAGTTCTTGCATCTTTTAAAAGAGCTTTACGGGGTTTGAGTGACTCTGTTGACTGATTCCGTGTGGTTTTTCTTTACTTGGTGCCCATTAAAAACAAAATTTTTGTGTTAAATAAGTAGTTCTTGTATCCTTTAAAAGTGCTTTACGGGGTTTGAGAGACTCGGTTGACTGATTCCGTGTGTTTTTTTTTACTTGGTGCCCATTAAAAAACAAAATTTTTGTGTTAAATAAGTAGTTCTTGCATCTTTTAAAAGAGCTTTAAGGGGCTTGAGAGACTCGGTTGCCTGATTGCGTGTGGGTTTTCTTTACTTGGTGCCCATTAAAAACAAAATTTTTGTGTTAAATAAGTAGTTCTTGCATCTTTTAAAAGAACTTTACGGGGTTTGAGAGACTCGTTTGCCTGATTCCGTGTGGTTTTTCTTTACTTGGTGCCCATTAAAAACGAAATTTTTGTGTTAAATAAGTTGTTCTTGTATCTTTTAAAAGAGTTTTACGGGGTTTGAGAGACTCGGTTGCCTGATTCCGTGTGGTTTTTCATTACTTGGTGCCCATTAAAAACAAAATTTTTGTGTTAAATAAGTAGTTCTTGCATCTTTTAAAAGAGCTTGAGGGGGTTTGAGAGACTCGGTTGCCTGATTCCGTGTGAATTAATTTTCGAACTAATTTTTGTCCCCCTGAACACTCAAAAACTCCAAAAAATCATTTATTATGCTAATATTTTCATCTAACATTCCAATCCTGAGTAGAAACTAAGTCTAGGAGAGTTATAGGAGTCTTTTAGGTTCCTAGGAGAGTTTTAGGTTCCTTAGAACAAATTCTATTAAAATAATCCATATAAATGGTAATAGAGCCCAACCCTGATGATGTCCTGGTTCAATATAAAGCCAGGTACTAACCTCATTTCTTACCTTAACCGCATCAATATTGTTCTCGTACATAGCACTAATCCCTTTAATGTATAAGATGATATTTATCTGGTATATTATCTGACCTTTGCTAGAGCTTTTCTATTGGCTGAATCGAACACTTGTTCATAATCTGTAAAACTGAGGACTAAGTGGGTCTGATGACTCATGCACTTCTCAATTATTTATCCAAATATAAAAATTTGTTCGACGCACCCTCTCCTCTTCCTAAGAACTCACTATTATTTTCTTAAAAATTCATCTACAACATCTCTAAGTATAGACACCTTTTTTTATATTAATTAAAAAAAACTTTTTCCATAAAATAGTTTTTTCAAAGAGAAGTAAAGCAACTCCATTAAACCAAAAATGAGCAAAAATCAAATAATCTACCTAGCGTGAAACTACCACAAATTAGCATCGATAAATAAATGAAAACCAAAACGAACAGAAATAACAATAAATAACCGAGTCAAACTCAAAATGAGCAAAAATTAACATGAGTAGGGCTCAAAACCCCTATGCCTTCCCACGGCCAGAACATAATTTGCACTTTATTGAAAACATATAAATGTTTTTACTTTTATAACTTTAATAAATCAAATAATATTAACATTTTGATTACTAAATATCAGTATATGTATATTAAACTGACAATGCACATTCATTTTTTTTCATTAAAGTGCAAATTATGTTCTGGCCTTGTGAAGGCATAGGGGTTTTGAGCCCTACTCATGCTAATTTCTGCTCGTTTTGAGTTTGACTCGGTTTGAAGTTTCTAAGACAACGCTTTCTAAAAAAAAACTTATATGCCCCCAGGGTATAACCTACAACCCTTGCCCTGAGGGCTGTGGGGAGAGTGTCATCATGAAAAATATAATTTCCAGACTTGTTAGCAACTTTGAAAGAATTGTCTGTCTCTAAATTCTTATTGGATGTGTTTCGGGAAATGGTGGGTGTGAGAGGGTTGTTATTTATCCTCCAATAACTTCCGACTATCAAAAAGGGCACAAGACCTTCTAATTTCCAATCGAATGAGCCCTTGTTGAAGTTTCTACAACATCACTATCTATAAAAACCTTATATGCCTCCCAGGGCATAACCTGCAGCCCTTTCCCCGAGGGCTCTGAGAGGGTTATCGTCCTCAAAGACCTAATTTCTAAAACCTTTAACTAAGTTTAACAAAATAGCTGCCTAAAAATTTTGATTGGATGTGTTTGGGGAAAAGGTCGGCGTGAGAGGGGGTCAGTTGCCCTCCAATCACTTTCGACTATTCAAAAGGCACTAGCCTTTTGAATTTCAAATCGAATGAGCCCTTTTTCAAGTTTCTACGATAAAACTTTCAATAAAAACCTTATATGCCCCCAGGGCATAACTTACAACCCTTGCCGTGAGGACTGTGGGGGGGGGGGGTTGTCATCCTCAAAGACATAATTTCCAGAACTTTTACCTACGTTGAACAAAATGGCTATCTCGAAATTTTGATTGGATGTGTTTGGGGAAAAGCTGGGCGTGAGAGAGGGGTTAGTTGCCCTCCAATCACTTGCGACTATTAAAAAGGGCATTAGCCCTTTGAATTTCCAATCGAACGAGCCATTTTTGAAGTTCCTACGACAAAGCCTTCTATAAAAATCTTATATGCCCCCAGGACATAACTTACAACCCTTGCCCAGAGGGCTGTGGGCGAGTGCCCTCCTCAAAAACATAATTTATACCTGGAAATCAACTACTCTGAATAAAATGGCTATATCGAAATTTTGATTGGATGTGTTTGGGAAAATGGTGGGCGTGGGAGGGGTGTTAGTTGCCTTACAATCACTTTCGACTATTAAAAAGGGCACTAGCCATTCCAATTTCCAATCGATTGAGCCCTTTTCCAAGTTTCTACGACAGCTCCTTCGATACGAAGTGCCCTGGTCTAAAGCAAAAAAAAAAAATACATTGTGCCAACACCGTTCTTTTTACTTAGGCAGCGCGACTGTGCTGCCTATGACTACTCATCGCCTACAATTTATAAAGACAGGTGCTAACTAAATTTTACCACAACCTTTTTTTGTTGTCCCAAGTTTTAAGACAACCTATTTTTTTGCTAACTGAATTTTAGTACGACTTTTGTTTTCTTTCACAAAGTTTTAATACAACTTGTTTATTTTCTGCTAACTGAACTTTAAAACAACTTGTTTTTTTTTGCTAACCAAACGATAATAGTAGTTTTCTTTCTAATACATACAATTCATGGTTGCAGCTATCGATGCAGCCATGAATTACCATTATCAACTTGGTGGAAGTGATGAAAGATATGAGAGTCGTGGCTAATTGGAGTAAAGTCAAGACAGATCAGTTCTGTGGGCCATTGAAGGCAATTGGAAAAAAAAAAAATTCAAAGATTTATGACCGACCATGTCCCCAGGACTTGCAGCAGCAGCTGCAGCCTCGTAAAGGATTAAGAATAACAAATGATGTGGCCTCTATGTGTAGACTTTATGGAAAAATCTTTTCAAATTAACGTAACTTTAAAGAGCTCTTGTCCACAGGTCAGGCAGCAACAAATATACATGAACTTTTTTAAAGACTCTCAATCAAATGGGAAATTTAATTCCAAGTTAACTTTTCACTAAAGCTTGGTAGAAAACAACGGATCAATCTACGAAAATCAACAAATCTTGAATCAGCTACAAATGGCAATTTTTTCTCACTAACCAGTTGTTTTAATGCCTTTTTAAATTAATGTGTACCGTGTTTCCTTCCTTACTAGGTTGCAACTATGATTTTAATGTTTCCTTCACTTTCCTGACATTACTCTTATTCTCAAATGATCCATCACTCAAATGCTTCTTGTACGATCCTTTGCACTTTTCTACTAAACTTAAAGTATTGTCGGTAAAATTCTTAGTTGGCTCATAAGTTAACATGGTATTCCCGTGATGGTAAGACAGCAAACCTTATTGATTATGTTATAGTAAACCGAAGACTGCCAGGGTCAATACAAGATACTAGGGTATATAGGAGTGCTGTTATTGATGTTAAAAGTAAAATTCACCATCTAGTAGTGTCAAGGGTTAATTTAAAGCTGAAAAATCGGAAGGGTAACTACCTCCCGGGAAGTTTTGATGTTGGTAGACTCCAGGATGAGAATTTGAGAGAAACTTTCCAGGAACAGTTGAATACTAAACTTGAGAGTTTAAAATTTGATAATGTGGAAGATAGTTGGAATAATTTTAGAAAAATAATTTGTGAAGTTGCTGAAGGTGTATTAGGGAAGAAAGCTAGAACTGCAGCTAAGAATATTAGTGAAAAAGCTTTACGTTTAATAAAAAGGAGAAAGGACTTGTACAAGAATTATCTGAGTGATAAATCGTATGAAAACAAAAGAAATGTAAAGAAAGTGGAGAAAGCATTAAAATATGAACTAAGGAGGTGTGAAGTGGAGGCCATGGATAAAATTGCCGAGGATTTGGAAGATACAGCTAGATGGCATAATAGTAAAATATTGTACTGGCACGTTAACAAATTGAGAGGGAGTAGTCAATCCGGACTTGGCCCAGATAAAAAGTGGGAGGGGACCGCTTTTAGTAATAAGGAAAAACTTCAGTGAGAGAGGTTTAATGTTTTAAGGATTTGCATAAATGAGGCAGAGTTACAGGAAAAGATATAGAGGGCATTGGATAAGTATGTGATGTCTTTTTTGCGAAGGACAATTTGTTTTGTGAGGAGGAATTAGCGACAGTACTAAAAGGATTAAAGAATAATAAGGCTCCAGGTGCTGATAGGGTGGTAAATGAGTTTCTTAAATATAGTGGCTCTGAGGTTAGAAATAAGTTACTGAAGATTATGAATTTGATTTTTGGAAAAGGGGAAGTACCTAACGATTTTAGGAAAATCTTAATTAAGCCACTTTATAAGAAAGGTGATAAAAGTGAGTGTGGTAATTATCGTGGCATTAGTCTGGTCTTTGTAGGTAGTAAATTACTTAGTAATATGATACTTTTTAGACTGAGAGATGCCGTAGACAAAGTTTTAAGAGAAGAGCAGTGCGGTTTTAGAAAAGGTAGAGGATGTGTTGACCAAATTTTCACTCTTAGGTTAATAATTGAGAAGTGCCTGAGTTTTCAAACACCTTTGGTCCTCAGTTTTATAGATTATGAGCAAGCGTTCGATTCTGTTGATAGAAGAGCTTTAGTAAAGGTTTTATCCTTATACCAGACAAATACATTAAAGTGATTAGTGCTATGTACGAGAATAACACTGCTGCGGTTAAGGTAGGAAATGAGGTTGGCAGTTGGTTTAGCATTAAATCAGGAGTTAAGCAGGGTTGTGTTCTTTCCCCCTTTATATGGATTATTTTGATGGACTTTGTCTTAAGGAGCACAGGAAAGGCAATGGGAGACCACGGAATCAAATGGGGAGGAAAAAGTCTCCTGGACTTAGATTATGCTGATGATTTAAGCATCCTAGATGAAAGTGTGAGCAAAATGAATGAAGTTTTAGAGGTTTTGCGAGTTCAAGGTGCTAGAATTGGTTTGAAAATTAATGTTAGGAAGACTAAGTCACTAAGGAAAGGAATAAGTGAAGATGAAAAGGTAACGTTGGGTAATGAAAAGATTGATCAGGTGGGCAGCTTCACTTACCTTGGTAGTATTATTAGTAAAGATGGTGGGAGCAGTGAACATGTTAAATATAGAATAGCCAAGGCTCAGGGGTTTTCTCACAGTTAAAAAAAAGTCTGGAAGAATAGGAACATAAGTCTGCAAACCAAGATTAGAATATTAGAAGCTACAGTCATGACAGTGGTCAAATATGGCTCTGAAGTATGGACGCTCCGAAAAGCGGATGAAGATTTGCTAGATGTTTTCCAGAGAAATTGCTTAAGGATTGTTCTGGGTACCCGGCTGACTGACCGTATTTCAAACAATAGGCTTTACGAAAAATGTGGCTTTACGAAAAGATTGTTTTTTTCGGCAAACCATCTAGGACTAAACGGAAAGCAGGTCGTCCCCGTCTGGGGTGGGAGGACGTCATAAAAAAAGATTTAAAGGAAATGGGAACTTCGTGGGCGGGTGTAAAAGGGAGGCTTTGAATAGATTGGGGTGGAGAAGGAGCGTGCGTAGCTGTGTTGACCTCAGGCGGCTTGGTGCTGCGGTGAGTTGTTAGTAGTAGTATTAGTTTCTAACTTTCCTCCCTAAGAAACTATCTGCGGCTACACAAACTTCTTTGTGATGGAAATACTACCAACATTTTAGGATATACCTTTTTGAAACCATGTGCAGCCCCAACAATTAATTTCGGCATTATTTTTTATGATTTTTCTTTACTTGGTGCCCATTAAAAACATAACTTTTGTGTTAAATAAGTAGTTCTTGTATCATTTAAAAGAGCTTTAGGGGGTTTGAGAGACTCGGTTGCCTGATTCCATGTTGTTTTTATTTACTTGGTGCCCATTAAAAACGAAATTTTTGTATTGAATAATTAGTTCTTGTATCTCTTAAAAGAGCTTTAAGGGGTTTGAGAGACTCGGTTGCCTGATTCCGTGTGGTTTTTCTTTACTTGGTGCCCATTAAAAACGAGATTTTTGTGTTAAATAAGTAGTTCTTGTATCCTTTAAAAGTACTTTACGGGGTTTGAGAGACTCGGTTGACTGATTCCGTGTGGTTTTTTTACTTGGTGCCCATTAAAAAACAAAATTTTTGTGTTAAATAAGTAGTTCTTGAATCTTTTAAAAGAGCTTTAAGGGGATTGAGAGACTCTGTTGCCTGATTCCGTGTGGTATTTCTTTACTTGGTGCCCTTTAAAAACAAAATTTTTGTGTTAAATAAGTAGTTCTTGCATCTTTTAAAAGAACTTTACGGGGTTTGAGAGACTCGTTTGCCTGATTCCGTGTGGTTTTTCTTTACTTGGTGCACATTAAAAACGAAAATTTTGTGTTAAATAAGTAGTTCTTGTATCTTTTAAAAAAGCTTTACGGGGTTTGAGAGACTCTGTTGCCTGATTGCGTGTGGTTTTTCTTTACTTGGTGCCCATTAAAAACGAAATTTTTGTATTAAATAAGTAGTTCTTGTATCTATTAAAAGAGCTTTACGGGGTTTGAGAGACTCTGTTGACTGATTCCGTGTGGTTTTTTTTACTTGGTGCCCATTAAAAAACAAAATTTTTGTGTTAAATAAGTAGTTCTTGCATCTTTTAAAAGAGCTTTACGGGGCTTGAGAGACTCTGTTGCCTGATTCCGTGTGGGTTTTCTTTACTTGGTGCCCATTAAAAACAAAATTTTTGTGTTAAATAAGTAGTTCTTGCATCTTTTAAAAGAGCTTTACGGGGTTTGAGGGACTCTGTTGACTGATTCCGTGTGGTTTTTCTTTACTTGGTGCCCATTAAAAAAGAAATTTTTGTGTTAAATAAGTAGTTCTTGTATCCTTTAAAAGTACTTTACGGGGTTTGAGAGACTCGGTTGACTGATTCCGTGTGTTTATTTTTAATTTGTTACCATTAAAAAACAAAATTTTTGTGTTAAATAAGTAGTTCTTGCATCTTTTAAAAGAGCTTTAAGGGGCTTGAGAGACTCGGTTGCCTGATTCCGTGTGGGTTTTCTTTACTTGGTGCCCATTATAAACAAAATTTTTG
The DNA here is from genome assembly GCF_049724085.1 of Artemia sp. Qi Xiang Cuo. Lineage (NCBI taxonomy): Eukaryota > Metazoa > Arthropoda > Branchiopoda > Anostraca > Artemiidae > Artemia > Artemia sp. Qi Xiang Cuo. The sequence continues at coordinate 41,688,602 of NC_142801.1, forward strand.
TGTTAAATAAGTAGTTCTTGCATCTTTTAAAAGAACTTTACGGGGTTTGATAGACTCGTTTGCCTGATTCCGTGTGGTTTTTCTTTACTTGGTGCCCATTAAAAACGACACTTTTGTGTTAAATAAGTAGTTCTTGTATCTTTTAAAAGAGCTTTACGGGGTTTGAGAGACTCTGTTGCCTGATGCCGTGTGGATTTTCTTTACTTGGTGCCCATTAAAAACAAATTTTTGTATTGAATAATTAGTTCTTGTATCTATTAAAAGATCTTTAAGGGGATTGAGAGACTCTGTTGACTGATTCCGTGTGGTTTTTTTTACTTTGTGCCCATTAAAAAACAAAATTTTTTTGTTAAATAAGTAGTTCTTGAATCTTTAAAAAGAGCTTTACGGAGCTTGAGAGACTCGGTTGCCTGATTCCGTGTGGGTTTTCATTACTTGGTGCCCATTAAAAACAAAATTTTTGTGTTAAATAAGTAGTTCTTGTATCTTTTAAAAGATCTTTACGGGGTTTGAGAGACTCGGTTGACTGATTCCGTGTGGTTTTTCTTTACTTGGTGCCCATTAAAAACGAAGTTTTTGTGTTAAATAAGTAGTTCTTGTATCTGTTAAAAGAGCTTTAAGGGGTTTGAGAGACTCGGTTACCTGATTCCATGTGGTTTTTCTTTACTTGGTGCCCATTAAAAACGAAATTTTTGTGGTTAGATAAGTAGTTCTTGTATCTGTTAAAAGAGCTTTACGGGTTTTGAGAGACTCTGTTGCCTGATTCCGTGTGGTTTTTCTTAACTTGGTGCCCATTAAAAACAAAATTTTTGTGTTAAATAAGTAGTTCTTGCATCTTTTAAAAGAGCTTTACGGGGTTTGAGAGACTCTGTTGACTGATTCCGTGTGGTTTTTCTTTACTTGGTGCCCATTAAAAACGAAATTTTTTGTGTTAAATAAGTAGTTCTTGTATCTTTTAAAATAGCTTAAGAGCTTTACGGGGTTTGAGAGACTCGGCTACCTGATTCCGTGTGGTTTTTCTTTACTTGGTGCCCATTAAAAACAAATTTTTTGTGTTAAATAAGTAGTTCTTGCATCTTTTAAAAGAGCTTTACAGGGTTTGAGAGACTTGGTTGCCTGATGCCGTGTGGTTTTTCTTTACTTGGTGCCCATTAAAAATGAAATTTTTGTGTTAAATAAGTAGTTCTTGTATCTTTTAAAAGAGCTTTACGGGGTTTGAGAGACTCTGTTGACTGATTCCGTGTGGTTTTTCTTTACTCTTGCCCATTAAAATCGAAATTTTTTTTTTAAATAAGTATTTCTTGTATATTTTAAATGAGCTTTACTGGTTTTTAGAGACTTGGTTGACTGATTCCGTTTGTTTTTTCTTTACTTGGTGCCCATTAAAACCTAAATTTTTGTGTTAAATAAGTAGTTCTCGCATCTTTTAAAAGAGCTTTACGGAGTTTGAGAGACTCTGTTGACTGATTCCGTGTGGGTTTTTCTTTACTTGGTGCCCATTAAAAACGAAATTTTTGTGTTAAATAAGTAGTTCTTGCATCTTTTAAAAAAGCTTTAAGGGGTTTGATAGACTCGGTTGCCTGATTCCGTGTGTTTTTTTTTACTTGGTGCCCATTAAAAACTAAATTTGTGTGTTAAATAAGTAGTTCTTGTATCTTTTAAAAGAGCTTTACGGGGTTTGAGAGACTCTGTTGTCTGATTCCGTGGGATTTTTCTTTACTTGGTACCCATTAAAAACGAAAATTTTGTCTTAAATAAGTAGTTCTTTTATCTTTTAAAAGAGCTTTACGGGGTTTGAGAGACTCGGTTGCCTGATTCCGTGTGGTTTTTCTTTACTTGGTGCCCATTAAAAACAAAATTTTTGTGTTAAATAAGTAGTTCTTGCATCTTTTAAAAGAGCTTTACGGGGTTTGAGAGACTCTGTTGACTGATTCCGTGTGGTTTTTCTTTACTTGGTGTCCATTAAAAACGAAATTTTTGTGTTAAATAAGTAGTTCTTGTATCTTTTAAAAGTACTTTACGGGGTTTGAGAGACTCGGTTGACTGATTCCGTGTGGTTATTTTTACTTGGTGCCCATTAAAAAACAAAATTTTTGTGTTAAATAAGTAGTTCTTGCATCTTTTAAAAGAGCTTTACGGGGGTTGAGAGACTCTGTTGCCTGATTGCGTGTGGTATTTCTTTACTTGGTGCCCATTATAAACGAATTTTTTGTTTTAAATAAGTAGTTCTTGAATCATTTAAAAGTACTTTACGGGGTTTGAGAGACTCGTTTGCCTGATTCCGTGTGGTTTTTCTTTACTTGGTGCCCATTAAAAACGAAACTTTTGTGTTAAATAAGTAGTTCTTGTATCTTTTAAAAGAGCTTTACGGGGTTTGAGAGACTTTGTTGCCTGATTCCGTGTTGCTTTTCTTTACTTGCTGTCCATTTAAAACTAAATTTTTGTATTAAATTAGTAGTTCTTCTATCTTTTAAAAGAGCTTTACGGGGTTTGAGAGACTCGGTTGCCTGATTTCGTGTGGTTTTTCTTTACTTGGTGACCAATAAAAACAAAATTTTAGTTTTATATAATTACTTCTTGCATCTTTTAAAATAGCTTTACGGGGTTTGAGAGACTCTGTTGACTGATTCCGTGTGGTTTTTTTTTACTTGGTGCCCATTAAAAACGAAATTTTTGTGTTAAATAAGTAGTTCTTGTATCTTTTAAAAGTGCTTTACGGGGTTTGAGAGACTCTGTTGACTGATTCCGTGTGGTTTTTTTTTACTTGGTGCCCATTAAAAAAAAAAAATTTTGTGTTAAATAAGTAGTTCTTTCATCTTTTGAAAGAGCTTTAAGGGGTTTGAGAGACTCGGTTGACTGTTTCCGTGTGGGTTTTATTTACTTAGTGACCATTAAAAACTAAATTTTTATTTTAAATAATTAGTTATTGAATCTTTTAAAAGAACTTTACGGGGTTTGAGAGACTCGTTTGCCTGATTCCGTGGGGTTTTTCTTGACTTGGTGCCCATTAAAAACGAAAATTTTGTGTTAAATAAGTAGTTCTTGGATCTTTTAAAAGAGCTTTACGGGGTTTGAGAGACTCGGTTGACTGATTCCGTGTGGTTTTTATTTAATTTGTGCCCATTAAAAAAGAAGTTTTTTTGATAAATAAGTAGTTTTTGTATCTGTTAAAAGAGCTTTAAGGGGTTTGAGAGACTCGGTTACCTGATTCCATGTGGTTTTTCTTTACTTGGTGCCCATTAAAAACGAAATTTTTGTGTTAGATAAGTAGTTCTTGTATCTGTTAAAAGAGCTTTACGGGTTTTGAGAGACTCTGTTGCCTGATTCCGTGTGGTTTTTCTTAACTTGGTGCCCATTAAAAACGAAATTTTTGTGTTAAATAAGTAGTTTTTGTATCTTTTAAAAGAGCTTTAAGGGGTTTGAGAGACTCGGTTGCCTGATTCCGTGTGGTTTTTCTTTACTTGGTGCCCATTTTGAGAGACTCGGTTGCATTGTATTTTCCATAATTTTCTTACAAGAAACTAGAGTTTACGCCCAAATACCCTTATTAGCTCAGATTGTATAGAAATAGTTTAATTTTTCGATCCGAAAATAGACTAAAGTTTCAGATTTGAACCAGAGAATTGTATTTTCCATAATTTTCTTACATCATATGAAATATTAGTGCGTAAACTGCAAACTGACAAAAATATCCAGAACTTTTTTTCTTATAGCCTTGACTTTGAAGACATTTCTTCATCTTAATTGGCTTTAGAAATATCATGCAAAATAAAACTAGCCAAACCGTGCACATTAAAAACGAAATTTTTGTATTAAATAAGTAGTTCTTGTATCTTTTAAAAGAGCTTTACGGGGTTTGAGAGACTCGGTTGCCTGATTCCGTGTGGTTTTTCTTTACTTGGTGCCCATTAAAAAAAAAATTTGTGTTAAATAAGTAGTTCTTGCATCTTTTAAAAGAGCTTTACGGGGTTTGAGAGACTCGGTTGCCTGATTCCGTGTGATTTTTCTTTACTTGGGGTCCATTAAAAAAGAAATTTTTGTTTTACATAAGTAGTTCTTGTATCCTTTAAAAGTACTTTACGGGGTTTGAGAGACTCGGTTGACTGATTACGTGTGGTTATTTTTAAGTTGTTCCCCAAAAAGAACAAAAATTTTGTGTTAAATAAGTATTTCTTGCATCTTTTAAAAGAGCTTTAAGGGGCTTGAGAGACTCGGTTGCCTGATTCCGTGTGGGTTTTCTTTACTTGGTGCCCATTAAAAACAAAATTTTTGTGTTAAATAAGTAGTTCTTGCATCTTTTAAAAGAACTTTACGGGGTTTGAGAGACTCGTTTGCCTGAGTCCGTGTGGTTTTTCTTTACTTGGTGCCCACTAAAAACTAAACTTTTGTCTTAAATAAGTAGTTCTTGTATCTTTTAAAAGAGCTTTTCGGGGTTTGAGAGACTCTGTTGCCTGATTCCGCGTGATTTTTCTTTACTTGGTGCCCATTAAAAACGAAATTTTTGTCTTAAATAAGTAGTTCTTGTATCTCTTAAAAGAGCTTTACGGGGTTTGAGAGACTCTGTTGACTGATTCCGTGTGGGTTTTTTTTACTTGGTGCCCATTAAAAAACAAAATTTTTGTGTTAAATAAGTAGTTCTTGCATCTTTTAAAAGAGCTTTACGGGGCTTGAGAGACTCGGTTGCCTGATTCCGTGTGGTTTTTATTTACTTGGTGCCCATTCAAAACAAAATTTTTGTGTTAAATAAGTAGTTCTTGCATCTTTTAAAAGAGCTTTACGGGGTTTGAGAGACTCTGTTGACTGATTCCGTGTGGTTTTTCTTTACTTGGTGACCATTAAAAACGAAATTTTCGTGTTAAATAAGTAGTTCTTGTATCCTTTAAAAGTACTTTACGGGGTTTGAGAGACTCGGTTGACTGATTCCGTGTGGTTTTTTTTTACTTGGTGCCCATTATAAAACAAAATTTTTGTGTTAAATATGTAGTTCTTGCATCTTTTAAAAGAGCTTTACGGGGCTTGAGAGACTCGGTTGCCTGATTCCGTGTGGGATTTCTTTACTTGGTGCCCATTAAAAACAAAATTTTTATTTTAAATAAGTAGTTCTTGAATCTTTTAAAAGAACTTTACGGGGTTTGAGAGACTCGGTTGACTGATTCCGTGTGGTTTTTCTTTAATTGGTGCCCATTAAAAACCAAACTTTTGTATTAAATAAGTAGTTCTTTTATCTTTTAAAAGAGCTTTACGGGGTTTGAGAGACTCGGTTGACTGATTCCGTGTGGTTTTTATTTACTTGGTGCCCATTAAAACGAAGTTTTTGTGTTAAATAAGTAGTTCTTGTATTTGTTAAAAGAGCTTTAAGGGGTTTGAGAGACTCGGTTACCTGATTCCATGTGGTTTTTCTTTACTTGGTGCCCATTAAAAACGAAATTTTTGTGTTAGATAAGTAGTTCTTGTATCTGTTAAAAGAGCTTTACGGGTTTTGAGAGACTCTGTAGCCTGATTCCGTGTGGTTTTTCTGAACTTGGTGCCCATTAAAAACAAAATTTTTGTGTTAAATAAGTAGTTCTTGCATCTTTTAAAAGAGCTTTAAGGGGTTTGAGAGACTCGATTGCCTGATTCCGTGTGGTTGTTATTTACTTGGTGCACATTAAAAACGAAATTTTTGTGTTAAATAAGTAGTTCTTGTATCTTTTAAAAGAGCTTAAGAGCTTTACTGGATTTGAGAGACTCGGCTACCTGATTCCGTGTGGTTTTTCTTTACTTGGTGCCCATTAAAAACAACTTTTTTGTGTTAAATAAGTGGTTCTTTAATCTTTTAAAAGAGCTTTACAGGGTTTGAGAGACTTGGTTGCCTGATTCCGTGTGGTTTTTCTTTACTTGGTGCCCATTAAAAATGAAATTTTTGTGTTAAATAAGTAGTTCTTGTATCTTTTAAAATAGCTTTACGGGGTTTGAGAGACTCTGTTGACTGATTCCATGTGGTTTTTCTTTACTCTTGCCCATTAAAATCGAAATTTTGTCTTAAATAAGTAGTTATTGTATCTTTTAAAAGAGCTTTACGGGGTTTGAGAGACTCGGTTGCCTGATTCCGTGTGGTTTTTCTTTACTTGGTGTCCATTAAAACAAAATTTTTGTGTTAAATAAGTATTTCTTGCATCTTTTAAAAGAGCTTTAAGGGGTTTGAGAGACTCGGTTGCCTGATTCCGTGTGGTTTTTCTTTACTTGGTGCCCATTAAAAACAAAATTTTTGTGTTAAATAAGTAGTTCTTGTATCTTTTAAAAGAGCTTTACGGGGTTTGAGAGAATCGGTTGACTGATTCCGTGTGGTTTTCATTACTTGGTGCCGATTAAAAAACAAAATTTTTGTGTTAAATAAGTAGTTCTTGCATCTTTTAAAAGAGCTTGAGGGGGTTTGAGAGACTCTGTTGCCTGATTCCGTGTGGTTTTTCTTTACTTGGTGCCCATTAAAAACGAAAATTGTGTGTTAAATAAGTAGTTCTTGTATCATTTAAAAGTACTTTACGGGGTTTGAGAGACTCTTTTGCCTGATTCCGTGTGGTTTTTCTTTACTTGGTGCCCATTAAAAATGAAAATTTTGTGTTAAATAAGTAGTTCTTGTATCCTTTAAAAGAGCTTTACGGGGTTTGAGAGACTCGGTTGCCTGATTCCGTGTGGTTTTTATTTACTTGGTGTCCAATAAAAACGAAATTTTTGTATTAAATAAGTAGTTCTTGTATCTTTTAAGAGCTTTACGGGGTTTGAGAGACTCGGTTGCCTGATTCCGTGTGGTTTTTCTTTACTTGGTGCACAATAAAAAAAAAATTTTGTGTTAAAAAAGTAGTTCTTGCATCTGTTAAAAGATCTTTAAGGGGATTGAGAGACTCTTTTGCCTGATTCCGTGTGGTTTTTTTATAGTTGGTGCCCAATAAAAAAGAAATTTTTTTGTTAAATAAGTAGTTGTTGTATCCTTTAAAATTACTTTACGGGGTTTGAGAGACTCGGTTGACTGATTCCGTGTGGTTTTTTTTTACTTGGTGCCCATTAAAAAAAAAAAATTTTGTGTTAAATAAGTAGCTCTTGCATCTTTTAAAAGAGCTTTACGGGGCTTGAGAGACTCGGTTGCCTGATTCCGTGTGGGTTTTCTTTACTTGGTGCCCATTAAAAACAAAATTTTTGTGTTAAATAAGTAGTTCTTGCATCTTTTAAAAGATCTTTACGGGGTTTGAGAGACTCGTTTGCCTGATTCCGTGGGGTTTTTCTTTACTTGGTGCACATTAAAAAAGCAATTTTTGTGTTAAATAAGTTGTTATTGTATCTTTTAAAAAAGCTTTACGGGGTTTGAGAGACTCTGTTGACTGATTCCGTGTGGTTTTTATTTACTTGGTGCCCATTAAAAACGAAGTTTTTGTGTTAAATAAGTAGTTTTTGTATCTGTTAAAAGAGCTTTAAGGGGTTTGAGAGACTCGGTTACCTGATTCCATGTGGTTTTTCTTTACTTGGTGCCCATTAAAAACGAAATTTTTGTGTTAGATAAGTAGTTCTTGTATCTGTTAAAAGAGCTTTACGGGTGTTGAGAGACTCTGTTGCCTGATTCCGTGTGGTTTTTCTTTACTTGGTGCTCATTAAAAACGAAATTTTTGTGTTAACTATGTATATTTTGTATCTGTTAACAGAGCACGAAGGGGTTTAAGAGACTCAGTTACCTCATTCCGTGTGGTTTTTCTTTAATTGGTGCCCATTGAATAAAAAATTATTTTGTCCATTAATTACTTCCTGTATCTTTTAAAAAAGCTTTACGGGGTTTGAGAGACTCGGTTGCATTGTATTTTCCATAATTTTCTTACAAGAAACTAGAGTTTACGCCCAAAAACCCTTATTAGCTCAGATTGTATAGAAATAGTTTTATTTTTCGATCCGAAAATAGACTAAAGTTTCAGATTTGAACCAGAGAATTGTATTTTCCATAATTTTCTTACATCATATGAAATATTAGTGCGTAAACTGCAAACTGACAAAAATATCCAGAACTTTTTTTCTTATAGCCTTGACTTTGAAGATATTTCTTCATCTTAATTGGCTTTAGAAATATCATGCAAAATAAAACTAGCCAAACCGTGAACATTAAAAACGAAATTTTTGTATTAAATAAGTAGTTCTTGTATCTTTTAAAAGAGCTTTACGGGGTTTGAGAGACTCGGTTGACTGATTCCGTGTGGTTTTTCTTTATTTGGTGCCCATTAAAAAACGAAGTTTTTGCGTTAAATCAGTAGTTTTTGTATATGTTAAAAGAGCTTTAAGGGGTTTGAGAGACTGTGTTGCCTGATTCCGTGTGGTTTTTATTTACTTGGTGCCCATTAAAAACGAAATTTTTGTGTTAAATAAGTAGCTCTTGTATCTTTTAAAAGAGCTTTAAGGGGGTTTGAGAGACTCGGTTGACTGATTCCGTGTGGTTTTTCTTTACTTGGTGCCCATTAAAAACGAAATTTTGTGTTAAATAAGTAGTTTTTGTATCTTTTAAAAGAGCTTTAAGGGGTTTGAGAGACTCGGTTGCATTATATTTTCCATAATTTTCTTACAAGAAACTAGAGTTTACGGCCAGAAACCCTTATTAGCTCAGATTTTATAGAAACAGTTTTATTTTTCGATCCGAAAATAGACTAAAGTTTCAGATTTGAACCAGAGAATTGTATTTTCCATAATTTTCTTACATCTATGGAAATCATTAACGATAACAAACATGTTTTTGACCAGATGGGTTTTTGAAAGCACATTCAGCATGGTGTGCGCTATTTTTTTTTTATCATGAACCCTTTAGAGACCAATTTAATCAAGTTGAAAAAAGTTCAAATACAATCATTACTGATATTGATATTAGGGCGTAAACTACAAACTGACAAAATATCCAGAACTTTTTTCTTATAGCCTTGACTTTGAAGACATTTCTTCATGTTGATTGGCTTTAGAAATATCATGCAAAATAAAACTAGCCAAACCGTCGTTTCTTTGTCGAATTTTGAGCAAACAAAAGGATTATAACACCTGATTGGCTCGTTTGTATGCAATTTCAAGCCAGTTAAAATAACGAAACGTCTTTGAGTCACATTTTATTTAAAAAGTAAATTCGATGTTTCTCTATGATTGAATCCCAACGTCCCCCTGCTCTGAGTGTTGAAAATGATTTCACGACATAATTTTAGTTTTTTTTTCTTGTCCCAAACTATTTTTTATCATGAACCCTTTAGAGATCAATTTGATCAACTTGGAGAAAGTTCAAATAGAATCCTTACTGATATTGATATTATTGCGTAAACTACAAACTGACAAAAATATCCAGAACTTTTTTTCTTATAGCCTTGACTTTGAAGATATTTCTTCATCTTAAGTGTTTGATTCAAACTTTTACCTTGATCATCGATGTTTTTAGCAGAATTTCAAAAGGATCGTTCATAAGTGCTGGCGTATCTGATGAAATAATTTAGGTCGAATGATAAATTTAATTTTTTTTTTAATGCAGTAGTTTTTTTTTAGTAATGACACTAGATATACTAAAAGCGTATTATTAAAAATTTTACCTTGAGAATCGATTTTTTTAAAAGAATTTAAAAAGGATAGTATAGGACTGCTGGCATATATGATGAAATAATTTAGGTCGTATGATAAATTTAGTAAGGACACTCGATATCCTAAAAGTGTCTGATTCAAACTTTTACCTTGAGCATCGATGTTGTTAGCAGAATTTCAAAAGGATCGCTTATGAGTGCTGGCGTATCTGATGAAGTAATTTAGGTCGTATGATAAATTTAATTTTTTTTTAATGCAGTAGTTTTTAGTAAGGACACTCGATATCCTAAATGTGTTTGATTCAAAATTTTACTTTGAGCATAGATTTTATTAGCAGAATTTCAAAAGGATCGTTCATAAGTGCTGGCGTATCTGATGAAATAATTTAGTTCGTATTATAATTTTTTTTTTTTTTTTTAATGCAGTAGTTTTTCAGTAAGGATATTCGATATGCTAAAAGTGTTTGATTCAAACTTTTACCTTGAGCATCGATGTTCACACACACACACACACACACACACACACACACACACACACACACACACACACACACACACACACACACACACACACACACACACACACACACACACACACACACACACACACACACACACACACACACACACACACACACACACACACACACACACACACACACACACACACACACACACACACACACACACACACACACACACACACACACACACACACACACACACACACACACACACACACACACACACACACACACACACACACACACACACACACACACACACACACACACACACACACACACACACACACACACACACACACACACACACACACACACACACACACACACACACACACACACACACACACACACACACACACACACACACACACACACACACACACACACACACACACACACACACACACACACACACACACACACACACACACACACACACACACACACACACACACACACACACACACACACACACACACACACACACACACACACACACACACACACACACACACACACACACACACACACACACACACACACACACACACACACACACACACACACACACACACACACACACACACACACACACACACACACACACACACACACACACACACACACACACACACACACACACACACACACACACACACACACACACACACACACACACACACACACACACACACACACACACACACACACACACACACACACACACACACACACACACACACACACACACACACACACACACACACACACACACACACACACACACACACACACACACACACACACACACACACACACACACACACACACACACACACACACACACACACACACACACACACACACACACACACACACACACACACACACACACACACACACACACAGCAGCAGCAGCAGCAGCAGCAGCAGCAGCAGCAGCACGACGACGACGACACACACACACACGAGAGAGAGCACGACGACACTCACACAGAGACGACACACACACACAGAGACGACACACACAAAGTGACGACTTGCACATAGAGACGACACACGCACAGAAACGACAAACACACATAGACGATACCCATAGAGGGACAACACACACACACACATATAGAGCCGACTCACACACAGAGAGGACAAACACACAGAGAGGACAAACACACAGAAACGACACGCACACACATAGAGACAACACACACATAGAGACAAAACACACACAGAGAGGCACACAGACACACGCACAGAGACGACAAACACACAGAGACGATACACATAGAGGGACAACACACACACATAGAGCCGACTCACACACAAAGAGAACAAACACACAGAGACGACAGACACAAACACACAGAGACGACAGACACTAAGAGACGACTCACACACAGAGAGGACAAACACACAGAAACGACACGCACACACATAGAGACTACACAAACATAGAGACAACACAGACACAGAGACGACACACACACAAAGACAAAACACACACAGAGACGACACATACACTGAGACGACACACCCAAAGAGATGACACACACACTGAGACGACACACGCACAGACAGGATACACAATACAGAAATTTAATTCAGGAAAATATGAAAAAAAAAATTTTAGACGGGGTTACGTGCGCGCTCATAACCCCGTCTAAATTTTTTTTGAAGAAATGGAACTGTGGATAACACATGAGTGATAGACAGCTTTCCCTACAAAACCATTCCTAAATACGCAATTTGACAATCTCTAGTTTCCGATTTAAAAAAAAAATGTCTGCGTCAAACTGTGTGAGGGAGGACTGACTCTCTTTGAAAAGGTGTAGAGCTGCCATAGAAGTATTACCTATATGCATGGGGCTACTCACTCTCTTTGAAAAGGTGCAGAGTTGCCATAGAATAACAATGGAAGGAACATAGTGCTATAGAATAGCATGGAAGGGAACATAAACCCTTAGAATAGCAGGATGGAACGTGAACCCTTATAATAACATGGTAGGTAATATTGACTCTCGGAACAACTTTAGAGGGGCCATAAATTCTTAAAATAGCAAGTGAGGGAACATGAGGCCAGGGACTATCATGAAAAGGAACCTAAACCCTTATAATAGCATAGGAAGGAACATGAGCCCCTAGAATAGCATGGAAAGGAACATAAGCCCTTAAAATATCATGTGAATGAATATAAGCCCTTAGAATAGCATGGTAGGGAAAATAAACCCTTAGAATAGCATGGGAGGGAACATAAACCCTTAGAATAGCATGGGAGGGAAAGTAAACCCTTAGAATATCATGGGAGGGAACGAAACCCTTAAAATAGCATGGGAGGGAACATAATCCCTTATAATAGCATAGGAAGGAACATAAGCTCCTAGAATAGCATGGGAGGGAACATAAACCCTTATAGTAGCATGGGAGGGAGCAGAATCCATTAGTATAGCATAGGAAGGAACATAATCCCTTAGAATAGCATGGGAGGGAACATAAGCCCTTAAAATAGCATGGGAGGGAACATAATCCACCTAAATCCATAAGTACATGCTCTGGAAAGACACCAAGGAACATAAGGCAAGCAAATCCATAAGTACATGCTTTGGAAATGTTTTTCCTATGGCCGTACGCAAATAGCATGGAGATTCCTATGGCCGTACGTAAAATGGTACTTAGACCTCTACTCATTTTTGAGTGACCAAAAAAATTGGAGGGGAACTTGGCGCCCTCCCACGCTCATTTTTTCTCGAAGTCACCCAATCAAAATTTTGAGATAACCATTATGTTCAGCAGAGTCAAAAATTTTATAAATTTCTTTGAGGATGACTCAATCCCCAAAGCTCCCAGGGGAAGGGCTGCAAGTTATGAACTTTCCCATTGTTTACATATAGCATTGGTTAATGGGAAGTATACAGACGTTTCAGGAGGGATTTTTTCTGGTAGGGGGGGGGGGGGGTTGAAGGAGGGGGTTACGGGTGAGAATCTTTCCATGAAACATGTTTACTTGGGGGAAGAGACATTTCTATGAAGGGGCACCGGATTTCCCAGCATTATTTAAAGAACGATCAGAAATTAAATTTTAAAAAATAAGCTTTTTCAACTGAAAGTATGGAACAACATTAAAACTAAAAAAGAACAGTAATTATTACGTATATGAGGGGATTCGCCCCCTAGTCAATACTTCGTCCTTTACGCTAAAGTTTTTTTTGTACTTTCAAAAGAACTATCTATTCAAATTAACCAGCCTTTGTGATACAGAGGTTTGTGATTCGAAAAATATTTGAACTTTAGCGTAAAGAGCGAGGTATTGACTAGGGGGCAAACTCCTTAATAAACGTAATAAAAACATACGAATATAGAAGTTCGTTAAGTAAGTTACGTCAGAACAAAATGTCGAGAAAGCCATTTAGCCCAAAAAATAGTAAAATTAAAATGCAAATTTCATTTTAATTATTCATGCACGGTGAGCCAAAATCAAAGCTGCATTAATTCAAAAACGTTCAGAAATTAAATATAAAAAAAAGTTTTTTTTAACTGAAAGAAAGGAGCGACATTAAAACTTAAAACGAACAGAAGTTATTCCATAATTTTATGAAATAAAATTCCATAGTTATATGAAAGGGACTGTTCCCTCCTCAGCGCCTCGCTCCTTACGCTAAAGTTAGACTCTGTCACACAACTTTATTTTTTAAAACAATAAAAACTTTAGCGTAAAGAGCGAGGCGTTATGTAGGGGACAGCCCCTTTCATATACGTAATAGTTTCTGTTCGTTTTAAGTTTAATGTCGCTCCTTGCTTTAAGTTAAAAAAAACATTGTTTTTATATTTAATTCAAGATAGGGACTGTAATTTTTTTATATTAGTGTTTGGCCAGCGTCAATCCAACGGTTTTTCTTTCGTTTCAATCCGAAGTCTTTATTGAAAGATTTCATGCTCTTTTTTGATATTCTCATAAATTTATTTCCTCATTAAACTTTCACTTTTAAAAATAACCAAAATAAAAGTCACCCTTGCTTCCTCACTTGACAGCTTTTTTTTTTAAACGCCTTTTTAAACTGCTGATTACTGTGGGCCGTGGCTAGCTCTTTACTAGGTTGAAGCCGTTTTTTTCTTAAGGGTAAACATTTTTTTTTATTTGCAGATTGGCTAGTGAACATTCTTCCACACGACACTCCCAAAGGGGCATCAGAATTTCAAGGTAGTACGGGAAATAGACTCACATACCTAAAAATTCGATAAATTTAATTACCGTGTCTCTGAAGAGGCCCCATAGCACTGATTCCTAGTAAAAACCCTCCCCTCCCTGAACAAAATTCTTTTTTTACGACATCCCCCCCCTCAAAACAAAATTATTACTATGATTCACCTTCTCCTCCACCAATAAAGAATCCTGGACATGTACGGGGTTAGTGTAGGTAGTCAGTCTCATAAAGAAGTAGTAAACTCTCTGTTTATGCTATGTTCATGTTGAATATACTCATATTATGGTAGGTTTATATTATTATCTTAATGAAATAAATAATACAATATGATATCCGCAAGATTCTGTATCTGTTTTCTATTTTGAGATATTACAGTAAATTTCGTTTGGGTACACCCCTATACCTATCTTCGTCCTTCAATAAAATTAAAAACCCTTCCTTTCGTCCTTTTTTTCAAATTGCACTCCTAACCTTAAATTTTACCATATTTCCTGAAATTTTGTGTACACCTCTATACCCTCTTCTGCCTCCCCCCCCCACAATAATATTCAATGTCTTGATTTTCAGTCATCTATAATAATATGGAGATATCCATTTTGACAACTTGGATGCATATAGTACCTTGTGATGTAGTTCAAAAGCGCCCTCACTTTTCCCCGGAAGTTTCATCTTAATACCCTTAGCCGTTCCTACGATATTGACGATGTACATTTTGGCAATATGGTAGCACACACTACCTTTTGATTTAGCTCAGCGCGCTCTGAAATTTTCAACCTAACACACTTAGCCGTTCTTGAAATATTGAGAATATGCTCTTTTGACAACCTGGACGTAAGTCGAAACTTTTAGGGCATTTATAATTCCCCTGAAAGTTTAAACTTTTTATTCCTCGCCATTCGTGGGATATTGCATATGCACCCATTGGAAAGCTTGGATGCATATAGTGTCTGTTTATTGATTTCAACATCCCTCTTTCTCGCCCTAAAAGTTTAGACAATTCCTGTTATATTTATAAGACACCCTATTGACCATTCCAATGCATATAGCGTCTTTTTATTCAGTTCAGCATCCCCTGAAATTTTCTACTTTATACCCTTAACCGCTCTTGAGAAATTGCAGATCTGCCCCTTTGTCAACCTGGTACTATGTAGTGTCTTTTGATTTAGTTCAGCATCCCCTGAAAGTTTTAACTAATTGCTCTTAGCTGTTCCTTGTATATTGTAGTTTGCAACATGGATGCGAATTGTGCCTTGGGATTTACTCCAATATTGCCCAAAGTTTCAACTTCATACCTTCAGTCGTTCTTGGGATATTGCAGATATGTCTTTTGATTTAATTCAAAATCCCCCTAAATATCCCCTGAGAGTTTAAACTAAATAACCTTAGAACGCTCCTTAGGTAATAAAATTGGTATGGTTTACTGGAAGTACAAAGAACATTAATGCTTCACGGCCCCCCCCCCCCACTCCTAGGAGCACCCTAGTTAAGATCGAGCCCTATCCTGCTGTAACTGTTATTTTTTCAATGGTTCCTTTGTAAGAACATACAAAAAACTCAATCCTTGATCTTACTTCCGGAAAAAAAAATTCAAAATTTCACATTTTGGATATATGTGCTCGAGGCCTCACCAGTAGAGTTTTCTGACATTCTGAATATGATGGTGATTTATTTTACATTAATTCACATCTTTTATATTAATACTACTTTATTTATATTAATATAACTACTTTTATGCTACAACTTTCTTATTATTACAACTCCTTTTCTATTGATGCTGTTCCTTTTCTGTAAATTACTTTTGCGTATCTTCAATTGGTGTACAAAATGCTACCTATAGCATAAGTCAAGCGATTTTATTAATATTATGATTTTATATTACACACAGGAAAAACACACAGGAACCTGTGACTTTTTCTTAGCTGGATACATCAAAGAACGAACCAGAGGGAGGAAGAAGGCCCCTCGAATATACACTCAGCAGGGTCCCCCAGTTTGTGCACACGTCCCGTGAGTTGCAAACCTTCTCAGCCTAGTAAACGACTAAGTGTTCGCATGGGATTCTGATTAGTGGATAATTATTCTAGGCTTGGTCTGTTTCGGCGGGCGTTTTCGGGTTGCTCTCCTGTAGTAGCATAATATTTGTAGGCATGAATATATAATGAGTCGGAGGTAATATGCTTGCTATTGTCTGTGCAGGATTTTAGGCTTTTGTTGATAGAAGAGCATCGCCAAGTGCTGAAAACCATGTTGTGACCAAGAAGGGTCCAGGATTGCACAAAGCCTCCATTCATACTGGAGCTCCCAGGAATTTCTTCCTGTCTGGTTTGAAGCCTGCTTAAGCCAGCACCTGAGAATATTTGCTGGTCCCTGTACTAGTTTCCAGGACCATTTCTTTTCCTGGGAATATAAAAATTGCTAAATTATTTCAGGAATTTCTTTTTATGAAATGATTTAGAGAATATAAAAATTGCAGCTTGGAATGTTACGACGTTAAAAATAACCATCGTATCAACATTTTGACTGACGAATCCAAACGCTTTAAACTGGAGTCATTATGAGCTTCAGAAACTCATATCCGAGGGATAGGAAACATGAACTTAAGTGATAAAAAAATATTTAGTCAGGCAGGAAGAATGGGGTACAGAGACAGGGAGTAGGGCTCATGATGAATAAGGAAGCTTCTAAGTCTTGTTTAGGCTGGGAGGATATTAGTAATAGAATACTAACCGATCACTTTATGACTAAAAAGAGTAGAGTATCAGTTATAGCAGTATATGCCCGTATAGAGCCAATTGACGGAGATAGCTTTGACTCAGAGGAATTTTACTTACAGCTACAGGAACAAATAGACAGGTCCCAGGTAGAAATGTGGTGTTTTTTAGGAGATTTTAATGTCCTGGTCAGTGGAAACAGGGATAGATGTTATCCTAGCCTAAGTAAATTTAATGTAGGAAAGAAAAACAGTAATGGCTACAGACTGCTGCACTTTCGTAGGTATAACAATCTAGTTATAACCAATACAGCATTTGGTCATAGAGTAACCCATAAGTTAACATGGTATTCAAGTGATAGCAAGACAACTAACCTTGTGAATTGTGTTATTGCAAACCGAAGACTGGCAGGATCAATACAAGATAATTGGGTAAATATAAGCGCTTTTATTGATCTTTAAAGTAAAGATAACCATCTAGTAGCAGCTAGGGTTAATTTAAAGCAGAAATTTTGGAAGGGTAGCTACCTTTCGGGAAGTTAGGACGTTGGTATATTCCAGGATGAAAATTTAGGACAAACTTTCCAGGAACAGTTGAATACTAAACTCGAGAGTTTAAAATTTGACAATGTAGGAGACGGATGGAATAATTCAAGGAATATAATTTGTGAAATTGCTGATAGTGTCTTAGGAAAGAAAGTTAGGGACGCAGCTAGGAATGTTAGTGAACATGCTTTATGTTTAATAGAGAGAAGGGGCTTGTACAAGAATTATATGAGTGATGGATTATATGAAAATAAGAGGAATGTAAAAAAAAGTGGATACAGCATTAAAATATGAACTAAGGAGGTATGAAGTGGAGACTATGGATAAAATTGCCGAGGATCTGAAAGATGCAGCAAGACGGCATAATAATAAAATATTGTAGTGACATGTCAATAAATTGAGAGCGATTAGTCAATCTAGACTTGTCTAAGGTAGGAACGGGGCCGCAATTACTGATGAGGAAAGAGACAAAGAGAGATGGACAGAACAGTTTGAAAATGTACTAAACCGGTATAGATTATTCAGTCCTAAGATATCCCCTCTTAGTCATCTTAACTTAAAACTATTTTGATTTGGTTAAATAGTAGAAGTGGTAAAAGTAGAAATAGTAGCAAAGGTAGTAGTAATACTAATGGTCCTCCAATTTTTAGCTTAATGCCCTTAGGTGTACCTGGGATATAGCTGGTACACCCTTTTGATAACCTGCTTGTGCAAAATGTGGTTTTGATTTAGTTTGAAATCCCCTCAAAATGCTCTGAAAGCTTCAACTAAACTTATGACGTTCCTTAGATATTGCTGATACGCCTTTTTGATAACTTGTTTGCACACAGTGTGTTATGATTTAGCTCAACGCCGCCCTCACCATTCCCTGAAGGTGCTACCTAATACCCTTAGCATTAGCAAAAACAGCAGTCATAGTAGCAGTAGTAGTAGAAAGAGTAGTGGGAGTAGTGGGCCTAGTAGTAGTAATGATAGCTGTAGCAACATTTCTAGTAGTAGCAGTAGTAGTGCTCATATAGTGCCTTTTTAGTTAGTTCAACATCCCCTCAACATGCCCTGATAGTTTCAACTTAGTAGTCTGAGCCGTTTCTCAGATATTGTTGATGCACCCATTTGATTACCTGCATCCGCAGTGTGTTTTGATTTAGTCCTACACCCCCGTCAACAATCCTTGAAAGTTTCATGATAATAACTTTAGCCGTAGCAGTAGTAGTAACTATAGTAGCTGTTGTATTAGCAGTTATTGGACCTTTCAACTATGCTGAACAAATGGCTATCTTAAACATTTGATTGGTTGTATTTTAGAGAATAATGGGGCGTGGATGGGCTGTTTGCCCTCCAATCACTTTTTACTCTTAAAAAGGATACTAGAACGTTTAATTTCCAATCGAATGAGCCCCCTCCGATGTTTCTACGACAACTAATTCTATACAAAATGTCTTGGTGAAATAGAATTAATTCAAAGAGCCCACTTCGCTCTTTATTTAGGCATCACTTGTGCTGCCTATGATAGACTCACTTACCCATCTTCAGCTGTTCCAATGAATGGCTGATCGACTACGCCAATTAGTGGCTCATGAGTGACTGTGGAAAATACGCCAATCAAAATTGTGACGCAAGGTAAGCCACTACGGTAAGCACCTGGAACTTGAGAAGGAATCCCCTCAGATCCTTGAACATATTCATTTGTTCCGTCTGAAAAATTAAAATTTTAGTTTATAACTCAGTAACCTATTTTTTTACCAGAATTTTCCCGCTCAACCCTCTTTGTGACACAAAATCTAGAGTCTTTAATGGTATGCAGTGTGCGAAGAAGACAGAATACAATCTCGTGTTGCAGAAAATACATAGAACAAGTTATATAAGAGTAGTTCTGTCTTTTTTGACGATTATCTTATATTTGTAACCAGAAGCGCCAATGGGGGGAAGGGTAAAGTTAGTTATCAAATATAACTTTTCAAAACACTTTTTTGGAATTTTCATTATAAAAAAAAAACGAACAGAGCTACCCCCTCTAGATTTTGCAAAATGCCTTTATTGCATCTTCATAAAAGAAGCAGAAACCTCTTGCCCCCCCCCCCCCGTATATTTTTGTGAATTGGCGCTATCATTTATAATGTGCTTAAAATGAGGAATAAGTAGCAATAAGCCCGTGGCAACAACCAAGATTTGTACCTTTACATACATCATTTACATACAATTCCCATGCTCGGATACAACTTTTATGTATCTTCATAAAAAGGCAGAAAACCCTTGCCCTGCCGGCCTGTCCCCCAATATTTTCTTAAACTGGTGACATTATTCATAATGTGGTTAAACTAGGGAAGGAATAATAATAATCCCTTGACGACGGCCAAGATGTTATACCTATATATACAAGTTTACATAAAATTCCCATATAAAATTCCCTATATGCATCATCTAAACTTTTGAATTATTTTCGCTTTAAATCGAAACTCGAAACATTGCTGGTCTAGCGGTAATACTTGTCTTGTAAGAAATCGAGAAAATAATATCAATCGAAGAATCTTTTAAACAACCCCCTTCCAAGTAATATGACAAGGGAAACAATTTTCTGACATGATGCGGATGCCTTTTGTAACTAATCAATTACCATATGAACCATTCATAAAAGCGTGAAGAGACGGATTAAAAGGCTATTGTAAATGTAGTAAACTTGCTGATGACGTCAGCGCACACTGCCTGTAAGAAAGATATCAATGTCTTTTAAATTTGTTTATCATGATGTAATGAAGCAGAAAAAAAGGAAAAAAAAGGAATGATTATTCTTGGCGTTTAAGCCAGGAAACTGTAAGTTGCTTGTTTAGTGTGTTCAGCAATGGTGTTTCCAATGGTGTATTTTTCGCTTCGATTAGACGCCATTTCTGAGCGGTTTTCGATGACATTTTACTATAAAGACGAATGGATATAATAATTATTATTCTGAATCAGCTACAAATGGCGGTTTTTTCTCACTACCCTGTTTTTTAACGTGTTTTTAGTTTTGGCTGCTATGGTCCAGTAGTAAGTTATACAAAGGTTTCACGATAGATAGTATAAAGCGACCAATCCTTTTATATTATATACCTATAAAGTGATCAAACACGTTTTGAAAGTATAATTGAGATTGTATAATGCAACCAGACTGGTTTTTGAGGCTTCACCCATTTTTTAGGGCAAATCAGAGAGAGCGGAGGTTACTCCATATACGATAACTTGATTGGTAATTGGGTTCAAATAAAAGGAGTGATTTTCATTGCAATTCATATTAGTAAGAGAATTGAATTAAGAGAGAATAGTTTATTTGAGACGATATTAGTAGAGAAAATGAGTGGAGCATTTATACTATTGGAGGTTGATGGTGGAGCCGGCAGCAGCAAAGATATACGAGTAACAAACGTGGCTGTGGAAATAACAGGAGGCTGTAGAATATGCCTTGAATGGGATGATATGTATACTAGATATGTAATATCATTGAGCAAATTTAAAATGGAGGAGCAGTTATGTTTTGCTGCGAAACTGAATATTGTGCATATAAATAGGCTTCAGGCAGCATTATATGCACTAGTGAAATATATTGATGAAAACAAATTGAATCAGTGATTATTATTGTTGTAATTATGCTCAATAAAACTGTTTCTAAATCAAAGATATTTTTCTTTCTATAGTAGACTAGCGTATATTTTTAGAGTAGAAAAAAAAATCTGGTTAGTCTGAAGTTTGTTGTGAGAGTGTCAGGACTCTAAAAAATGGATAGATTTGAGAAAGATCGAATCATGGGGAATCTTGTGTTTATGGAAAAATGTTTGATTCTAGATGATGATTTTCTAGAACTGTCTATTCAAAGGAAGATATTTTCTCGGGGAATGCTTGTCGATATAATAAAAACTGATTCTCCGTCATTAGACTATTGCATGAAGCTTTTACATCGTGGACCAACGGCATTTGCACAATTTATTGACATATTAATCACGACACAGCAAAATGATATTGTGGATATGCTTTTAAACACTAGTTTAGAAATTTAGGACTTTTTTCTCATGAGAAAGATGGGGTTCAAGGATGATTTACTCCTCTCTCTCTCTCTCTCTCTATCCCACTCAATTTGTTGTTGGTAGCTCAGTTCATTGTGGCAGTGAGAGTGTCAACACATGAAAAAATGTTCCATAAATGTCCGCTATGCATTTACACACTGGGCAGCTGGTCATCATGTGAGAATTGTACAATGATTGATGAGTATGATGAAAAGTGCAGATTATGCAACCCGTGTAAATTGCATAGAGGATGTGCTGTACAAATTAAAGGTTGTAATTCCTGTCTTGAAGGGGTGTGTGACTCTCACCCTAGAGGGCACCTATGCTCCAATTGCAACTATGATAAATGTAATCAATATGAGAATACATATCCTGGTATGATTGGAAAGAATCCTAAGCGTGACTTTAGTTTACTGCTAAGAGATGGGTATCGTCGTGGTTTTAGATTGTTTTGGGAGGAGGAGCCGGGTCAACGATTCAACTGTTGGAGCATCAAAAGAATTTGGTTTCTACGTCATCGTTGTGAAGACAATAGCTACTATGATTATTAGCCCACTGATTTTTTTCGGTTGTTAGAGAATGTGATTCGCCACTTGAGGACACTTTTTGTGACATTGTTTCAAATAAGCAAATTGGAACATACGAATTATATAAAATGAATGAGAATAGTATCATTGACTATACAAAGATATATGACAAGAGTGAAGTTACACTCTACAGTAGAAAATGTGACCCTGACATTGCAGCACATCAGGATCAGTATGCTGTGCATTCAGATATCTACCTGCATTAGTTGTTCTCGACAAATACCTATACCTAGTAGAAGATCAAATCTAAAGAGTAGAAAAGTAGTTTTTATCATGTACATACATTATATTTATTAACAAGCAATCTCAAACATACTTTGGAATCAGTTTCTTCTTAGTGCACTTAAATCAATTTGAAATCCGTTTGTAATCAAATTTTCCTCCAAAAAGTCATTCAATTCAGGAGAGTACAGGTAGACTTCTAGACACTACTAGTAAGTCTAGCCGCGACATCTGAACATGAAAAAGATTAGAGCATGAAAGCCACATGTCTTAGTCGTTAAATCCTGTACTCTCCTTTGAATTCTCATTTCAAATCTCATTTTGAATAATAGTTTTCCCACTGCTTTCAATAAAGTTGCTGATGTATGGAGTGTAGAATTTATATGATAGGCCAAGAGGATAAAAAAATTCAATATTCTTCGCTGTTTGAAAGATGTATAGCCAATGGCCTGTCTTCAAAGTCGATGGACTGCTATTAACAATGATTAGGGTATTGTTAACTCTTGGAATTTTTTCAATATAATCCGATGGTATGCAATAGGACTTGTATTGGGACATGTATGTATCCATACCAAATACGTTGATTATTTGGTTTGTGTTCATGGTGCTAGGTCTAGTAGAACACTGCCGTCGGGTGTGATTTCCCAGTCAATGCATCAAAGCATCGGCAAATGTACACTCTAAAGGTACATTCCCTGTTCGTACTATACTCATATCCTGGGTCCCCGACAAGTCCAAAACAATTACACCAGGATTTTTTGAAAACATTGAAATAGTTATTCCATTTTCAAATAGTTGGAAGTCATGATCTAGGGATTGCATGGTCAACTCGTACAGAGTTCTGTAGGATTTTGTGTCAAATGATGGAGTGTACAGTGGAATACCATTCACTTTGCACACAAGGCTAGATAGACCAAAAAAATTTAAAATCATGGGAGGATTCAGTCCAGGATCCAACGGCACTGCCACTCTTCACAAAGGCCAAAGCCAATTTTGATGGGATTTCTCCATTGATAAATAATGAATCGGTATAGCTACGAGAGCCGGTGGCAATGTGACGTTGTGATCGTATGGGGGACAAGAAGTTTAATGTTGTTACCATTGGCTCTTAGCTTTTCCACTGCCAATGCAACGGAGCTCATAAGCTGTTGTTTTCGGACGTGGAGAATTGCCGATGTGATAATGACATTTGCATCAGGTGCTGCAGGAAGTGTCTTTCTCAAAATGAAATTCGATGGGGCCAGTTGCAACTTTATGTCAATCTTGACATTGGGGGGGGTAACCATTGGGATATATTGAATATCTCATGATTTCATTTTCCAACTAAATGATACTCCTGGGTCACAGCAGTAGTCAACTCGCCGTCAGTATCCACACCTGATTGATATTTTTAGCCTAATGACTGTCCTCTCAACTCCTTATATGCCTTTGGTGTCATCATCATAAATTGTATGTAGCTTGCATAGTTGGGTAAAGTATTGCTAGTGCTCACCAATGTTCCTTTAATAAATACATTAACTTGTTTGGACAGATTGTGTAGAATACAATTTTCGTAGGAAAGTCCATAGCCAGCAGTTGGATTTGTATTAACTGACTTTTTCTTCACCGCAATATTTAATTCAATCAATATTGATGACAAATCAATGAAATAGTCTTCATTGGAAACTATTTTAAAGTGTATATTTTCCGAGAGGGGCGACTTGGGAAGAAATTATTCGTAGTAGCCACACTTCACACTGACACCTACATTTTAAGCATTGAACTGATTCAATGAAGAACTAATTGATGTGTGTAATTCCTTGTGGGGGAGATTAGTCATATTAAGAGAAGAAATCATTCTTTGATCTAGTAGTCTTTTCTTTTACTTCTTATTGCTCTTCCTCGTTTTATTCCTCAAAGTCCTTGTTGATGTCCTTCCCTTCCCTCCTGGATAGAGGCTGATGAGTTAATGACGCGCACGCATCCTTTTCAATCCCTTCCCATTTTGCTCAGATTTTAATTCCTCACCAACGGCTCTTGCTGAAGATCTAATATTTTCCTTAACACTCTCCTTGAAATTTTTACCTGACCCCCAGTCCTGTAGTGTTAAGGCAGCAAAATTTGTTGCAGCCGGTACAATATATTTTCTGCCAAGGGGTACTGCCGAAAGAAATGGCCTAGCAAACCAGCTACCAAGACCATAGCCAGACATTGTAGTACGCCACTTATAGTAGTCCAATCCTTGACCTATTTGACGTGAACTCAGAGCACCAACGTAGTAATTGATATCGGGGCAGACAAAAGGATATCCTTCAATTGTTGATTTTAGGAGGTAGTGTCGCTGATAATGGGTCGAAAAATGACAGTTAATCACTGCTAAGCCTTTTGTTATTGCTAGAGGATCACCCAATTCACTTCTTAGTGTTAGCTGACAGAGTTCCAAATGCGAAGTGTTTACAGGAACATACTGAAGATGCTTTATATTATAGTGATGAACAAGTTCATGAGTTGTTTTTCGTTCAAGAACACGTAGGAGTGGGACATTTGAATTAACAACTCTCGATGTTTCCACAAAACATGCATAGAGAAATATCCAAGAGTCTGAGGCAAAACCAGGTGGATTATCAGTAAAAATAACTTGATCCATCCCGTAAACGGTTCCAGCGTTTTTCCCATTGACCATATTCTGTTTAAAACCAAGAACGTCTCTCAGATTATCATTGAGAAGAATTACTTCAGTGTCAACAGGTGAGGTAATGTAAATCCTATCATGTTCTATTGAATAATTAAAATGGAATGTACCATTCCTACGATATGAGATTTTTCTATTGATTGCACGACACAAATATTTCATACTATCATATTCAATATGTTTCAATGTGACATGTGGATATTCGCTAGATTTAAGTGCTTCAACCCATTCATAGTCGACAAAGAGTGACCTATCAAGTGTTATAACTTTTATGACATACGCGCGATCATTTCTCAGGATTTCATAGGTATGTTTGAGAGTACAATTGACAAAAGCCACTTCATACTTTCCGTCATCAAATTTGATGGCGGGGTGGAGTTTCGTCCGAAAATCACTTGTTTTATTCAAGTCATTGTAGAGAGGATCGGAAACGTTGGGCATAAATGTTACATAGAAATCATTGAGCATTGTCAATATCTTCAACACCAATCCAAGAATCAACATCAGAGTTGTGTCCCAGCCACCGAACAATTAACTGTTTCTTACCTTTGCGATTACGAGTCTTTAATACCTTTTCAAATTGATAGATATCACTATTATTTTTAACTTTTTGTAGTTCATAGTCATAAAAGCCGCCGAGAATCTCTTCATCTTTGGTATCACGCAAACGATAAGTTATGGATTTAGTGTCTAGGATTTTTGCCACTTTAAAAAGTCCTGTGGACCACGAGTAATTCCCCTTTTCAAAAACATTAGTTGTTCTATTAATTCGAACAGTATCACCAACATTGAATTTTTTTATTGACAATCGTTTCATTGGAATATCGTTTAAGAAAGGTGTCAATTGTATCATGATCAGAATGATGAACTTCCGTTTGGGTTTAGTTGGACAATGATCGATGAGGTCGTTGATTATAAATTAACATGATTTTAACTAAATCATGAATAAAAGCAGATGTATTTTTCAATATGCAATATCTTGAAAATAAAAGTCGAATAGCTCTTATCAATCATTCGCCCAATGCAGCATTTATAGGACTATGACTATGATAGAGCAGTGTAATATATTTCACTCGTACTTTTGCAACATGGGGGTTAACAAACTCACTACCACGATCCGTTTGAATTTTTTATACGAATCCTGTTCGAGAATACTTTCTATAGCCTGAGGAACTTCAACGCCTCTCTTTGACAGCAATGGAATTGCATATGCATAACAACTATAACACTGATTGCAACTAGAATGTACTTGTACGGTGTATTGTGACGTCTTTGAATCTCATCTAGAGTTAAGAGATCTGCTTGCATTGTATGCAATGGGAAAATGGCTTTAGTTTTTCGATAATGACTAGCACGAAGCCTACGATTTCTATTCAGAGTGTAACTTGATTCATATTGTAGATAATCTTGTAAAGTTTTAGTGTGAACACCAGTGACTTTGGAAAGAGTGGTGGGGGAACTTAAACTTCCCGTTTCACCAATATTTTCATAAACACCTTTCAGAACTTCAACCATTTTGAACGTAAACACTTAGTGTAACGTCCGCTACCCTTTTGTATACTAGACTAGCATCAGGCACTAAGTGCCTGATGGGGATGATGACGACATTGACTTGATACGTTTTCGCTTTTGTCTAGCTATCCATGGTGTGCTCCTCCTCCTCATTGTCAAATCAGTGTTTCTACTAGGTGTGCTAGTATTTTCCAAGACTGATTTAAAATCTTCTTCTTCTTCATGTTCACATTTTAATGGTATTGATGGTGCATATTCATTTAATTTTTTTTAGAATTTGCCTATTGCTAATAAGGCTTTCGGGAACGTGTAGTTTATTAGAAAAGTTGTATAAATGAGTGTTGAATGATAATAGTAACTTTCGCGTTGCTATAATATTATAGACAAAATCAAGTTGATTATTGCTCTTGCCCTAAATTAAAATCCCTTTTTCTCTGCTAGCACGTTAAAAAAAAGGACTATCGATGTCAATGACGTATGTTATCAGTCGTGTAATTTTTTGAAGATATTATTGGGGCAATTTATTTCCAATTGTCAACACAATTGAATCCAATTCCTCCTTCTTTAATTGTGTTCCAGCAGCAGCAGCACTAGCAGAATCCTGAGGAGATGATTCTTTTTTGTGATCAATACGACTGTTCACAAGATAGGGTTTATGTTTGTTCACTCGGCGAAGTGCATCTTGAAGTAAAAGCAGTTTTTATCATCCTCAACATTCTCGTTGTCAATGAATTTACTCAGATTGTTTTCAAAGTGTTCCACAGGTGAGAGAGCCAGTTCTATTGAGTCAATTTTTAGGGTTTTGCAATACTCTAGAGAAAACTGTTTACAATTCCTGCAATTATTGGCAGTAAAAGTGTGAAAAAGCTACCGCCCGCCAGAAGAAGACATTTCCTTTTAAAATTCTTTTCCTTTGTTGTTAGAGGCTAATGTGCGTACAATAGAACGATGTTGCGTTGTCTGTTGCTTAACTACTTCTGACAGTTGAACATTACCCTCGGTCAAATTTAAAAAAAGTTCGGATATTAGATTAAAGAAATCATTGTCAATACCATGTTTGAGTATGGCTTTCCTAAGCGAGGGTTTTGAAGTGCTTAGGACTGAAAATAAATGTCTATTTTCATGTAGTTTCTTCAGTGGAATGATAGCAACTAATAGGTCTTTTTACTGTTCACGGGGAGAAATACTGTAATTTCATTGTCAAAAATATCTGTGACTACACGCAGATCCTCGTGTGTATTTTGATTAAGATCGAATAGGATATAGCCGTAGGGTTTATTAGTTGCCTGATTGTATGCTGAGAACAAAAATTTAGGGGCGCCGGGGTATATTTGTTTATTGAGAGTTATTAGCGAGCTAGAATCACGAACAACTTTGTAGATGATATAGTAGGTGCAGTTCAATGCAAGTTTTCGCATACATTTGCTCTGGTGAAATAGATTGTACAGAACCAGAGTAACATAAATCTGTTCACGATGAGAGCGAACAGTGAACAGTTGTAGCATTTCCTGGGATCATTGTTCAATAGATTCAGCCAGATCGTCAATAATCAGCCAAGAGTTTGGTTCAATAATGCTGAAAACATCAAGTCCCTGTATGAATTGTATCTGCACCAACCCCAATATGGCAATTGCTTTTATTTTATCGTATGATTCCTGCCAAATACTGTAACAATAGTAGAATTTTTTCGGCTTTTCCACAAACATTTTATCGCAATTTTAAATTATTTTAGTTAAGAGTGTTGTTTTGCCTGACATTGATGGCCCACACAGAAACGATCTGAATGGTGTTTTAAATTGATACCTGTTCCCTTCAACAGTTCACCTTCAACTAACTGTAAACTATAGATGTCTAATGACTAAATAATTTCCCTATTAATAGTCCATTCAATAATAATGAGAAGAACAAAGTCAGTGCTGAATCATATTATTTATTATTATACATAAAAGTACCAGCACTTTATAAATAATACACTAAACATGAAAAAAGCACCCTAAGCAAGAAAAAATACACTTTTTTAATTTATTTATAATAAAAAATACAACATTTATTTTACATAAGCACTTTTAAAAAAACACTTTAATAAATACACTTTTTTAAATTTATTTGTAAAAAATGCAACATTTATTAGAATATACATACACTTAAAATAATAGCACTTTTTATTTACAACATTTTAAATTTGAGATGGGGTCCCCCATGGGCGGCCGCTGCGGCACCCGGGAAGCGCCGCGGGCCGGAAAGCGACGCGGAGCCCGCTGTGGCGGGCCGGAGGGGGCCATTAATAGTGGGATTCATGATGAAACTGCTGTGAATTGCACACACACATTTAAATTTGTTTGCAATAAAAAAAAGAGAAAAAAGAATTTAAAACACACATCACCACCCTCCCACCCAAATTGCACTTTAAAAGCATTTAAGTTAATTTTTTTAGACCGAGTTGTTTTATGTACTATACACATTCAACTTGGTCTGAGATTAAATAGTGACCGTGTGGTAGTACCTTCACACCATCCTCAAGTACATAGACTTTGTCCGATATGGCCAACATGGCGTTTTTCTCAGCTCTAACTGTGTAGTTTTTAAATTGCAAATAGCAAATCGCCATGACTTTCGATCTTGGGACTAAACTACGTTCCACACAGTTTCTATACACACTCATGTCGAAATTATTTTTTTACAAAGTGTGTAGATCTTTTTACGAAGTGTGTAAAGTGTGTAGATATCAGATCGCTACCCGTTTCAGATTTTAACATTAAAAATTGATTTGGGACCTGGCGTTTCACTAGCTCTGGGTAGCGGGATTCATTCCAATTGGTGTAGTCCATTTGTGAGCTAATGTAATCACCCTTTTCCTAAATAATTCAATAAAGTTTCAGTTTTAACTTTTAACAGGAATGAATCAGTGTCCCCATAATACATTTAAACTTGTCCCTCAATTAGCCACTGTACCTTGAATACATTGTAATAAAATGACAAGATTAGTTTTTTAGATATTTCAGTTATTGCACTCCCACCTGCAATAATTTATTTAAAATAATTTTTTTTCTTGCGATTTAGAAGCACCATATCAAAGTCTATGATTGTGAACGATGTGAAGTTTGGATCCGCAATGATTCGAGCACAATCTTAGAGATTGGTTACAATGTCACATCGACTTCTGTTTCGTACGCTTTCGCACCTTTTACCGAAGGCTGAGTTCAAAACGAGTTTATAGACTGCTTTTTCAACTTTTTTTTCGCTTGTGAACGCTTACTGACAAAGATGTCAATAAACGTTTTCATGTAAGGCTTTTGATCAAATTGAAGGGCTCTATGAATCTTTGTGACTTTGATACCGTTGGACACCATCCATTTCAATAGCACGTGATGAACAACGATATTCAGTTTCGGGTTGAGGTCTGCAATTAGTTTTCGTTTTGAAGGTCCCCAGTGCATACTCCCTACCTCTACTAAAGATAAATTGTTGGGGCTCAGAGAGTCCCTAACCACCGGTCTATTTATGCACGGAAAAACAAAGTCTTTTACCGAGTCATGGATTTCCATGGGTATTTCACCGTAATTTAAAAAAACCATCCCTGTGCCCCATTCTCCTCAACGCTAGCAATTTCGGGGAAATTCGAAGCGCATGAATTGTTAAGCCATTTATAATTGCCACACGGCAAACAGTAGTGAGCCATTGCTGCTGGGTAAAGGGAATTCATATCTAAAAAAACTGCGTCCGACTTTTCATCGGTGTGCTGTCCGGTCCGATCAGTTTTCATGATACGGTCCCCGTGAAAACATACCCACCCCTCATTGATCTTCCTACAAACAGATGCTGATCCACATCGGCGATCAGACATATTTCTTCTTTGCTGATTTTAAGTATCAAGTCCATCACCAGATGAGGAGTGAAAAAATAATAACCTAAATCCAACCCAAATTCCCATAGATTTTATCCGTATTCTTGCAAACAATGTCCAGGAGAGTGATTACGTCACTGGCCGAGTATAGTACACCCATTTTATAGTACACCCAATAATCCCACCCTTTTTACATCCGCCCTTTGCCCAAACCCTCTTACCAAATTCATAGTCGCTAGTGGTGCACTCACTCTCAGTAAGAGAATTGTAACAAGCTTCAATGGGCGGTAATGACACCTCATATTTGCCAATGCTTTGACAGAGAGTATCACGCTAATATCATTGAGTCAATTTGAAACCTATCGGGAAATCACACCCGACGGCAGTGTTCTACTAGACCTAGCACCATGAACACAAACCAAATAATCAACGTATTTAGTAAGGATCCATACATCTCCCAGTACAAGTCCTGTTGCATACCATCGGACTTCATTGAAAAAATCCAAGTTTTAACAAAACCCTATTTAGCAGTTTGTCGAGTGTGAAGACAGGCCATTGGCTATGCATCTTTCAAACAGCGAAGAATATAGAATTTTTTGATCCTCTTATCCTATCATATAGAATGTAAACCCCGCACATCAACAACTTTATTGAAAGCAGTGGGAAAACTATTATTCAAAATGAGAGGAGAGTACAGGAATTAACGACTAAGACACGTGGCTTTCATGATCTACTCTTTTTCATGTTCAGATGTCGTGGCTATATCTAAAAGCGGTTTCTCGACATCTATGTTGACGTTCCTCGATTGAACGACCTTCTAGTGGAAAATATACTTACAAGCTGTTTTAATATTGATTTTAGTGCCCTACGAATAAAATGTTCTAAAATGTATTTTAAATTGTTTATTAATAAAAATAATGTTTGTACATGATAAAAACGACTTTTCTACTCCTTAGATTTCATCTTCTAGTATACATAGGTATTTGTCGAAAACAGCGATTTCGGGTAGTTTTCTAAATTCACTGCTTGCTGATCCTGATATGCAGGAATATCAGAGTCAAATTTTATGCAGTACAGTTTAACTTCACTCTTGTCATATCTCTTTGTATAGTCAATGATACTATTCTCATTCATTTTAAGAATTCACATGTTTCAATTTATCTACTTGAAGCAATGTCACAAACAGTGTCCTCAAGTGGCGTATCACATTCCGTCACAGCCAAATAAAAATCAGTGGGCTTATAATCATAGTAGCCATTGTCTTCACAACGATGACGTAGAAACCAAATTATTTTGTCGAATCGCTGACCCGGCTCCTCCTCCCAAAACAATCTAAAACCATGACTATACCAATCTCTTAGCAATAAACTAAAATTACTGTTAGGATTCTTTCCAATCATACCTGTCTATGTATTCTCCCATTGATTACATTTATCATAATGGCAATTAGAGCATAGGTGCCCTC
Organism: Artemia sp. Qi Xiang Cuo; assembly: GCF_049724085.1. NCBI lineage: Eukaryota > Metazoa > Arthropoda > Branchiopoda > Anostraca > Artemiidae > Artemia > Artemia sp. Qi Xiang Cuo. Next base: position 41,720,479 of record NC_142801.1, read on the forward strand.
TAGGATGAGAGTCACCCATCCCTTCAAGACAGGAATTACAACCTTTAATTTGTACAGCATATCCTCTATGCAATTTACACGGGTTGCATAATCTGCTCTTTTCATTATACTCATCCATCATTGAACAATTCTCACATGATGACCAGCTGCCCAGTGTGTACATGCATAGTGGACATGTATGGAACATTTTTTTCATGTGTTGACACTCTCACTGCCACAATGAAACTGAGCTACCAACAAAAAATTGAGCGGGATAGATAGAGAGAGGAGTAAATCATCCTTGAACCCCATCTCTTTCATGAAAATAAGTCCTAAATTTCTAAACTAGTGTTTAAAAGCATATCCACAATATCATTTTGCTGTGTCGTGATTAATATGTCAATAAAATGTGTAAATGCATTTGGACCACAACGTAAAAGCTTTATGCCATGGTCTAATGACGGAGAATCAGTTTTCATTATATCGACAAGCATTCCCTGAGAAAATATCTTCCTTTGAATAGACAGCTCTAGAAAATCATAATCTAGAATTAAACGTGTTTCCATAAACACAAGATTCCCCATGATTCGCTCATTCTCAAATCTATCCTTTTTTGAGAGTCCTAGCACTCTCACAACCATCTTAAGACTAACCAAATTTTTTTTTTCTACTCTAAAAATAAACACTAGCCTACTATAGTAAGAAAAATATCTTTGATTTAGAAACAGTTTTATTGAACATAAGTACAACAAAAATAATCACTAATTCAATTTGTTTTCATCAATCTATTTCACTAGTGCATCTAATGCTGCCTGAAGTCTATTTATATGCACAATATTCAGTTTCACAGCAAAACATAATTGTTCCTCCATTTTAAATTTACTCAATGATATCACGTATCTACCATACATATCATCCCATTCAAGACATAGTCTACAGCCTCCTGTTATTTCCACAGCCACGTTTGGTACTCGTATATCTTTGTTACCGGTTCCAGGATCAACCTCCAATAGTGTAAATGCTCCACTCATTTTCTCCACTAATATCGTCTCAACTAAACTATTCTCCTTGAATTCAATTCTCTTACTAATATGAATTGCAATGAAAATCACTCCTTTTATTCGAATCCAATTACTAATTAAGTTATCGTATATGGAGTAGCCTCCGCTCTCTCTGATTGGCCCTACAAATGGGTGCTACAAAAACCAGTCTGGTTGTGTTATACAATCTCAATTATACTTTCAAAACGTGTTTGATCACTTTCTAGGTATATAATATAAAATGATTGGTCACTTTATACCATCTATCGTGAAACCTTTATGTAACTTACTACTTGGGTCTCGGTTCGTTATTTACAAGGTGGTAGCTACTACTGCAATTTTGATGAGTATAATTAATTTCCTGAAAACTTAGCCGGCTAATATTTGATTCTTCGGGAATAATTTTGTGACATTTCCATCACTGAGGAAGTTCTAAGAAGTCTCGCGAGATAATGTATGGGAAAAAATATATATTCAAACTAACGTGAAACTTATTCAAAAGACCCAAGTCAACCAGTGACGGGAAACTGTGAAACGAGGAAGTGTATTTCCATCAGTATACACCGAAAATCAACAAAAGTTCAGCTCTGAAACTTAGACATTCTTTTTGCTATGAGGGTTTGATATGACACGTGCCGGTAATTTTCAAGCAAGATTCAAGAAGCTACGTTTTTTGTTATGTCATGGTAAATAACGTCATATTTTGTGTTGGGGGAGGGGCTGTGCTTGATAATTTTTGTGTCCGATCTGCCAAAAGATTGCTGAACATCCATACACGGTCAAGCAGCGGGGTAGTATTTACATTCTTTTTTTACCAAAATAAAGAAGCCCTACGTAAAAATTCGCATGGGATTTAGAGGTTTATGGGAAAGCGGAAACCCCTATTGGATTCTTCATAGTTGTGTGTCTTTTCCGATGAAGAAGAGTGGATCAGAGAATTAACTAGTGAGTTTTCTCCTCCCGAAACAGTTCAGGAAGAACAATTTCAGTCTTTTCTTCGTGATTTTATGGGGTATTGAATCAGAGAGTGGATCTATTATCAGTATATCAGAAATTAGGCGAGTCATTGTTCATCTCAAAAAGAAACATTCCACGAGGGATCCACGAAGTGGCGAGAGTATTTAAAATGTACCACCAAATGTTTTACCACAAAGGGGCAACCTAATAATTTAAGCACAGGTTATCTTTTAGGTTTCACAATGATCGGTGGTTTTAGATAGTAATATTGCGCCATGGAGCGTCAAAACTATTTTCTTACTGGTAAGGCAGTAGTATGTACATATGGAATTCTACCGGCCCTATAGCAATCTCCATGTTATTTGCCCAGAGGTATAGCAATCTCTACGTTATTCTATAGAACTTCTTAAAATTTTCAAAGAGAGTGAGTATCTTCTTACATGGGATTATGCTTCTACGAGGCATATAGGTAAAAATTTCTATAGGGCATATACACCTTTTCAAAAAGAGTAACTATAACTTGATTCGTAATCGGGATTTAAATAGTAGCAATAGTTTTCTCTACAATTCATATTAGTAAGAGAATTGAATTCAAAGAGAATAGTTTATTTGGGAGAATATTAATAGAGAAAAATGAGTGGTGCATTCACATTATTAGAGATTAATGATGGAGCTGATAACAGCAGCAACGATATACGACTACCCAATGTGGCTGTGGAAATAACCGCTGGTTGTAGACTATGTCTTAAATGGGACACTATGTATGCTAGATACGTTATATCATTAAGCATATTTAAGTAGGAGGAGCAGTTTTGTTTTTCTGGAAAAGTGAATATTCCCCATGTAAATAAACTTTGGTCGGCATTAGATGTCCTTTAGAAATAAATTTACGAGACAAAACTGTATCAGTGATTATTTTTATTGTAATTATGTTCAATAAAATTGTTTCTAAATCAATGGTATTTTTTTCTTTCTACAGTAGACTACCGTATATTTTTTAGAGTACAAACTATTCTGGTTAGTCTGAAGTTGGTTGTGAGAGGGTAAAGACTGTAAAAATGAATACATTCGAGAAAGAACGAATCATGAGGAATCTAGTTCTTATGGAAAAATATTTGATTCTAGATGACGATTTTCTAGAGTTGTCTATTCAAAGGAAGATATTTTCTCGGGGAATGCTTGTCGATGTAATGAAAACAGATTCTTCATCATTAGACTACTGTATGAAGCTTCTACGTCGTGGTCCAAATGCATTTACACAATTTATTGATATATTGATCACGACACGGCAAAATGATACTGTGGATATGCTTTTAAACATTAGTTAAGAAATTTAGGTTTTTTTTCATGAGAAAGATGGTGCTCAAGGACGATTTACTCCTCTCTCTCTCTCTCTATCTTAGACAACTTTTTGTTGTTGCTAGCTCAGTTTCATTGAGGCAGTGAGAGTGTCAACACATGACAAAATGTTCCATACATATCCGTTATGTATGTACACACTGGGCAGCTGGTCATCATGTGAGAATTGCACAATGATTGATGAGTATGATGAAAAGTGTAGATTATGCAACCCGTGTAAATTGCATAGAGGATATTCTGTACAAATTAAAAGTTGTAATTCCTGTCTTCAAGAGGTGTGTGACTCTCATCCTAGAGGGCACCTATGCTCCAATTGTCACAATGATAAATGTAATCAGTGGGAGAATACATATCCCGGTATGATTGGAAAGAATCCTAACCGTGATTTTAGTTTATTGCTACGAGATTGGTATCGTCGTGGTTTTAGATTGTTCTGGGAGGAGGAACCGGGTCAGCAATTTAACTGTTGGAACAACAAAAGAATATGGTTTCTACGTCATTGTTGTGAAGACAATGGGTGTTATGATTATAAGCCCGCTGATTTTATTTGGCTGTGACGGAATGTGATTCGACACTTGAGGACACTGTTTGTGACATTGCTTCAAATAAGCAAATTGAAACATGTGAATTCTATAGAACGAATGAAAATAGTATCATCGACTATACAAAGAGATATGACAAGAGTGAAGTCACACTCTACTGTAGAAAATGTGACCCTGACATTGCAGTACATCAGGATCAGTACACTATGAATTCAGATAATCTACCTGCACTAGTTGTTGTCGACAAATACCTAGTAGTGGATGAAATCTAAAGAGTAGAAAAGTAGTTTTATCATGTATATAAATTTTTTTTTATTAATAAACAACTTCACATACATTTTAAGAACATTTTATTCTTAGGGCACTAAAATCAATATTAAATACACTTGTAAGTATATTCTCCATTAGAAAGTCGTTCAATCGAGGTAAGTCAACGTAGATGTTGAGAAACTGCTTGTAGGTGTAGCCACGACATCTGAACATGAAAAAGAGTAGTGCATGAAAGCCATATGTCTTAGTCGTTAAATCGTGTATACTTTGTTGATTTTGAATAATGGTTTTCCCACTGCTTTCAATAAAGTTGCTGATGTATGGAGCGTAGAATTTATACGATAGGCCAAAAGGATCAAAAAATTCAATATTCTTCGCTGTTTGAAAGATGTATAACCAATGCCCGGTCTTCAAAGTCGATGATCTGCTATTAATAATGGTTAGGGTATTGTTAACACTTGGAATTTTTTCAATGAAGTCCGAAGGTATGCAATAGGACTTGTACCGGGACATGTATGGATCCATACTAAATACATTGATTATTTGGTTTGTGTCCATGGTGCTAGGTCTAGTAGAACACTGCCGTTGGTTGTGATTTCCCAATAGGTTTCAAATTGACTCAGTGATATTAGCGTGATACTCTCAGTCAGAGCATCGGCAAATGTACACTCTAAACGTACATTCCCTATTCGTACTATACTCATATCCTGTGTACCAGACAAGTCCAAAACTATAACCCCATGATTTTTTGAAAACATTGAAACGGTTATTCCGTTTTTAAATGGTTGGTAGACATGATCTAGGGTTGCATGGTCAACTCCTACAGAGTTGAATAAGATTTGTTGTCAAAAGATAAAGTGTGTACAGTAGAATACCATTCACTCTGAACACGATGCTAGATAGACCGAAAAAAATTAAAATCGTGGGGGAATTCAGTCCAGGATCCAACAGCACTCCCACTCTTCAGAAAGGCCAAAGCCAATTTTAATGGGATTTATCCATTGATAAATGATGAATCGCAGTAACTACGAGAGCCGGTGACAATGTGACGGTGATTGGTGATCGTATGGGGGACAAGAAATTTAATGTTGTTACCATTTGCTCTTAGCTTCTCCACTGCCTATGCAACAGAGCTCATAACCTGTTGTTTTCGGACGGGGAGAATTGCCGATGTGATAATGACATTTGCATCGGGTGCTGCAGGAAGTGATTTTCTCAAAATGAAATTCGATGGGGCCATCTGTAACTTTATGTCAATCTTGACATTGGGGGGTAGCCATTGGGATATATTGAATATCTCATGATTTAATTTTCCAACTAGATGATACTCCTGGGTCACTGCAGTAGTCAACTCACCGTCGGTATCAACACCTGATCGATATTCATAGCCCAATGATTGTCCTCTCAACTCCTTGTATCGTGGGGTTTATTAGTTGCCTGATTGTATGCCGAGAGCAGAAATTTAGGGGCACCTGGATAGATTTGTTTATTGAGGGTTATTACCAAGCTAGAATTACAAACAACTCTGTAGATGATATAGTAGGTGCTGTTAAATGCAAGTGTTCGCATACATTGCTCTGATGAAAGAGATTGTGTAGAACCAGAGTAACGGAAATCTGTTCATGATGAGAGCGAACAGTGAACAATTGCAGCATTTCCTGGGACCATTGTTCAATAGATTCAGCCAGATCGTCAATGATCAGCCAAGAGTTTGGTTCAATAATGTTGAAAACATCACGTCCCTGTATGAATTGTATCTGCACCAAACCCGTGGTGGCAGCAATTGCTTTTATTTTATCGTATGACTCCTGCCAAATACTGTAACAATAGTAGATTTTTTTCGGCTTTTCCACAAACATTTTATCACAATTTTAATTATTTTAGTTAAGAGTGTTGTTTTGCCCGACATTGAGGGCCCGTACAGAAACGATCTGAATAGTGTTTTAAATTGATACACGTTCCCTTCAACAGTTCACCTGGACAACTAACTGTAGACTATAGTTGTCTAATGACTAAATAATTTCCCTACTACTACTCCGTTCAAGAATAATAATAAGAAGAAGACGAATAAAGAATCATATTTTCTTTTATTATATGCATAAAAAAAGTAACAATACATTGAAAAAAAAGCACATTAAACATGAAAAAATAAACTTTTTAAATTTATTTATAATAAAAATACAACATTTAAATAGGCACACAGAGAAAAAACACTTAAATAAATACTTTTTTTGTTTATTTATATAAAAAATACAACATTAGATTAAAGCACTTGAACAAATATCACCTTTTTTTTTGAATGTAACATTTACAAAAAAAATCTGCTCTAAGTAAAATAAGATAACTTTGATAGTGACAGTGCGCCCCACCCCCGCTGGCGGCCGCCCCCCCCCCTCCCGGGCCGCGAGCCCCCCCCCCCCCCAAAGGCCGCGAGGCCCCCCCAAAGGTTTTAGGAATTAATTTACAGGACTTTATTCAAACCGAGACTTACCCTATGGATAACACATTCGGCCCGGTCTGAAGTTAAATATTGCCCAAGGGGGAGGATGGTCGCACCATCTTGACAAAAATAGACCTTGTCGGAGATGGTACTCATGAAAATTTTTTCTACATTTACAGTAAAGTTCCTGTATTTGAGAGAACGAATTGCCAGCAATTTGACTCGTGGAATTGTATTTTGAACAATACAATTCCTATAAATGTCCATGTCGAAATTCTTATCCACATAGCGCGTGGGTACTCCTTTACAACGTTTCTTGATTTCCTCGTCATTTGTTTGTATAATGTTCACTTTTAGACTTACAAACATACCACTGGAAATTATGTCACTTCCAGGTTCTGATTTAAAAAATAAAAGCTGATTTGGCGCCCGACGTTTCACTACCTCTGGATAAAGCCCACTCCGATTGGAGTAGTCTATCCGTGAGCTGATAATTTCACCGTGCGCCAAATCATCAATTAGATTTGGGGTTTTTACTTTTAACAGTAGAGAATCCGTGTCCCCATAGCAGACCTCTACTTACCCCTTTTCCGGCCATTTTACCCTAGCCACATTGTAGTAGAATTCCAACATGAGCTTTTTAGAGATCTCCTAAATCGCACTGCTTGCACCAATATTTATATTCAAGACAATGCGTCTTTTTTTCCTATTCAATAGTACCATGTCCCGGCCAATGATTGTGAAGGAAGTGTAATTTGGATCGGCAATAATTCGAGCCCATTGTTCGGGATCGGTCACGACGGCACAACGATTCCTTGTGCGAACACTCTCACACATTTTACCGAAAGCCGAATTCAAAATGAGCTTATAAATTTCTTTTTCGGCTTTCTTCTGCGCTTCAGAACGTTTGTTGACAAAAGTGTCAACAAACGTTTTCAGATAGGGCTTTTGGCTAAACTGGAGATGCTTTGTGAACCTTTGTGACGTTGAAACCGTTGTTACACATACATTTTAAGGTTATATAATGTACATCTATGTTTTTTTTAGGCAGAAGGTCAGCAAAAAGTTTTTGTTTTGAATGTGCCCAATGCAATCCGTCCACCTCAACTAAACGCCTATTGCGAGAACTCAAAAAGTCCTTAGTCACAGAACTATTGATGCAAGGGAAAACAAAATTCTTTACTGAATTGTGAAGCTCGACTGGTATCTCCCCATCAATTTCAAAAAACTATCCAACTGGTCCATTCTCTTCAACACTGTCGCCAATGTTGGGGAAATGGGGAGCTTGAGGGTCAATGAGCCATTTATAGTCACCGTAAGGTAGCGCATAATGGGACATGTCCGAGGGGTAGAGAGAATTCATATCAAGGAAAACTGCATCCGATTTTGTCCCCTTTTTCTCTCCTGTTGGATCAGTTTCCAACATACGATCCCCGTGAAAAACATAACCACCCCTCATTGACCTTTCAATGAACAGGTGCTGATCAATGTCTGTGATTAGCCCAATTTTTTCCCCACTAATTTTTAGGATGAGGTCCATCACCAGATGAGGAGATGAAAAATAATAGCCAAAATCAAGATTAAATTCCTCATAGATTTTGTCCGTATTTTTACACATAATGTTTAACAGAGTTAACACGTCACTCGACAAATGAAGCTTGCAGTAGTCAAACCAATTTTTACACCCTCCCTCTTCCCAAACTTTTTTTTTAGCAAAACTGTATTCATCGAGGGTGAAACTAAGATCGTGTAGACTATTGTAAAACGATTCAATTGGAGGAATAGTTTCCTCTGTGAATCTCGACATGGAATAACAAAAGTCGTAGGGATATATGCCCATAACCGTTAAAAACTCATATAATCAAATAAGAAATCGATGATTGAGGAGAAGGACAGCATTGTAACCGTGATCGTTTTTCTGCACCTAAATTAATTCACTGAATGATTTGGGTACAAAACTGTATGAATCTAAAAAGCGAATTTTATTCGTGTACTCAACGTCGTCTTCAACAAATTTCCACATAAATTCCAAAACAAAGAACTTTTCCGATGATTTAGGTATGATTTTGTAGGAAAAGCTGTCTATCACCCATGCATCATCCACTGTTCCATTTCTTTGAAGATGCGCCAATGCTGGTAGCACATACTTCAGATCGTAGTTAGCGTTATGTATAAAAACCGGGAGAAAAAGTTGCTGTTTTATTTTTAAATTATATGAATTGTTAGCCAACCCCCGAAAGTTACTTTTTACAATTGAATTGTGATCAATAAGGTGATCATGATCCTTGACCGCGTCTTTTGGGGCGAGAGCAACCCTACAAACCCAGCAAATCGTCCCCTTTTCTAGTGCCAGTTACTCCTTATCTGATAATAGCATTGGATAGTTGGTGTAATACAATCGTGAAATCACGCCGTTTGCTGTTTTTATGCGACATATCAATATCGTGTACATACCACCAACCACATCCAAATCCAAAAAACTCTTCTGACTGCAATTTGTTATTTTATTCACAAAAGGCATGTACGGTAGACACGTAACTAGTGTTTGTTCATTGACTAAATTTGACTATGATTGGTCTGATACCTCAACCAGTCTTGATTCACAGTCCAAAGACACTTTATCAACTTGTAGCAGGGAATTTTGGAAATATTTGAATTGTAAAATGTCTTTGCCTTCCGCCGGCATTTCAATTCTTTGATTCCCATGAATTTTGCACTGGTTCATGTGATCTGAGAATGCTCGCTCAGATCGAAATGAGGAAAGGCACATGGGACAATAGAGGCATTCTCCTTTCTTCTTGCTTTGGGATAGGAGTCGACTTACTGCTGTAACGGGGAAAAAATGACCATAGGAATTTACATCTTCGGGAGGCTCGTAAATAATTCAAACCCAATTTTTAACATTATCCACCATCGATGTCCTCACTGAATACAAAACCCCTTTTTATTTGTTTTTTTCCCCCAATCTACAAATTCAGTGTCATACTGGAGAACAACCACCCCCACCCCAATATTTTCATTTGCTTTTTCAAATAATCTTATCTCTTTCAAGGACACCGGATACTTCCCGACTAAACAATCAAAATTTACTTTAGGGAAATTTTTTCCACCGTTACGAGCAAGTTCGTCGAGATTTTTCATTGTTGACTCGTTTTTTAATGTTTTATGGGCTGCTGCTAAAAATACGTATTTAAAGCATTGCAGTCCCGTGTCAAATTCGAAACTCGGAACCTCTTTGGTAGCCGACACATCCGGGTGGCATATTATTTTTTGACTACGCCACCTTCCACTTAAAATAAAGTTTTTTTTAAATCTACTGAGATTCAGATCCATGTATTCAATGTAAAAAATTGTAGACACGCTTCCCCTCTCGTTAAACGTGTCGAAAGTCGATATCAATTTATTTACCCAGTTGAAAAAGGTGTCCTCAAATTCGTTTAGACCTGGGTAAAAAGTCTGGTTGCCAGTTGAAAAATGAAAATAAAAAATATCCCCAGATGTCCTATTTTGTAAATAAACTTTTTGATTCACTGATGCTTTAACTCCCCCTTGACCCCCCCATTTCTGAATCTGAACATCAATTTGTGCTTGAATTCTTTCGATGTTGCTATGGAGAACAATCACAGGGTCAGTTAAAATAATGCCCCCGTCAACCACGTTTTCCTCGGGAGGGTTAAAATCTACCCTATATGTTTGTATGTGACTTAGAGCAGAATTTAACAAATTAAATGCACATAATTTTGAGGACAGAGCACTATTTTCATGTCTTGTACCAATTTTTACAGTATTCAATTCGCTAATAGTAAAGTTTTCGTCAAAAATGTCCCCGGAAGAATTATGATCAACGATTTGCATTGTTTTTGCTGTATCATTAAGCGGAATGGTGGGGGGTGACTCAGAATTATCAATACCCTCCGTCTGTTCAACTGCAATGGTTGGAGATGGCATGAGGTCCCCTAGTACATATTACACAGTGTTTGGGGACAATCAATCAAACCGGCCTGTATTGTCCTGCGACGTAATTTCTTTATGAGGACCCGGTTCACTTGCACTAGTAACATCGCCTAAATGTTCATGCATAAATCTATCTACCCAGTCCGGATCCTCTATCATATCAATATCACAAGTTAAATCGTCTAGGCTAGCTATGTCCCCAAAAACATCGTTAAGAAAACCGCTATGCCATTCCCTATTATCTACAACTAAGGTAGGTTTGTGTCTGAATTCCATTGGCGATGATGTTATTGGTCCTGTAAATGCCAATGTTTCATCATCCAGCAGCGGTGCTATTTCCTTAATCTTTGGAAAAAAGCTCTTATTTTCTATTTGAAATGAACATTATTTCATAAAGTTGAAAGACTCATGTTCATTTTAGTTGTATGTTTACCTGAATGACTGCTTGATGATCCTTTTTAGAGCCCCGGGGAGGACCTATGGGGACCTGGAGCTTCCTTTGGGGTTGGGGTTGGAGGATATGAGCCCTTTTGTGTTGGGGTAGAGGACTTCACAACACTGTTAAAATAGAACTTGTTTATTATCATGAACCTAGAGTTTCAGCCTCAAATTCTTTTCGAAAACATCTTCTAAAATCATCTTTTAAAATGTCTAACTGTTTCGCCGAAATAATTGCCTAAAATGTCTAAAATGGTTTCGTCCAAATAATGTTTTTTTTACATCTCTGCGCTGTCACATTTGAAATTATTAAGAACCTTTTTCTCGCGTTAATATCTCTTCATCTAAGATAAAAACATCCGGTTATTTGAAACCCACTTTGTAACAAGCGATTAACATTCATTTTATACCTGTCAGATTAAAATTCAAATTTTCAACCTTTCCGATGGGTTATTTTGATAAGAACCGAATACAGGCAAAGCTAAGTGCAAAACATATCCCAGTTTAAGAACGTTTGTTCAACAACCAACTGTGAAATAGTGGTTTGTTTATATAGAGTTTGTTTAATGAAATAATGGATTTTTGCATTAGAAAACATCTTGCTTAAAAGAGAAATTACAGGTAAAGTTTTATAAATCTATAGAAAAATATGATAAGCTATTTGCTACTTCTGTGTTATAACCACTCTTTTATATACTGCTAATTTGGTTAATGGTAATGAAAGAAAATGAAATAGGATTATTATAGAATTGTTTAGAAACAAATTTAAGTTTTACTCATCAAAAGTTACGCGCTTCAGAAAATTTGCCTTATTTTTTAAAATACGGAAAGAAAAAAAATTATATACCTTTAAAAATTCTGCCGGCACTTTCACAACTGAATTCCCTGGTAAATCATTAAGAGGATTGTCCCCCCCCCCATCTTGACCATTTAAGGCTGAATCATTATATGTACGAATCCAGTCTAGCTGGAAGTTCCTGCCCGGTGGCATAGAGGTTTTTGTCGAGCTGACACTTGGCTTGATTACTCCTGTCTCAGCGTTGTCGCGGGCTTCATTCAATTTTGCACGTTTTTGCTGCGATGGTTGATCAATAGCATTCTAAAATAAAAATCTTTTTCAGTTTTCAAACTATTTAGCTTACGGGAGGGTACTACTCCTTTAATATCACTATCAAACCCCCAAAAGTTGAAAAAAATGACGCAATTTAATTAGCTAGCTCAATTCTTACTTATTCAGAATATTAATGGAGGGCATTAGGCCTTCAATTCCATAGTATCAAAACACAAAAAGTTGATAATTATATATTTTTTTATATGCAAAGCTTTTAAAACTTATATACCTAAATTACGAAATACTTAAAATCACAGAAAAAGGAAGAAAAAGACTCCTGGACATAGCCTAAACTAAAAAATTATTAAGTATATAAAGGATTCGCTCTCTAGCCTATATCTCACCCTATACGCTTATTTTTTTTAGCATTTTCAAAAGAGATATCTATTCTAATTAACCGACCTTAGTGATTCGAACAAAATTCGAACTTTAGTTTAAAGAGCATGATATTGAGGAAGGGGGCAACCTTTCATATCTGCCGAAACTAATATGCAAATTCTATTATAATTTTTCATACACAATGTGCCAAAATCAAAGTGAACCTGCCTCTCATTTTTTTGAATATTTACTAACATTGAAATACATGGACTGTTTAATTAACATTTAAAAGAAGGAAGCTTTTTAAAAGAGCTAACCGCATGGTGAAAAAAAAGCGTAAGTAAGGAAGGAAATTCTGCCCCAACTTAATGGCGAGACAAAAATAGATTTCTCTTTATTATAATAATGAGAAAATTTTACTCACCAGAAGTCGCTTAGAATATTCCATGTCTCTATCAATGTAAATGATTGCAAAATATAGATACTGGTAGAATGAATGAACTATTCAAATTGTAGAAAATTCTAATCTGAAACTTGAATATATACAAAAATAACAGGATACTCACTCTCTTTGAAAAGGTGTAGAGCTTCTATAGAATAACGTCTAAATTGCTATATACCCGAGCAAAGTATAAGGCCATGTGAGAGGATACTCACTCTCTTTGAAAAGGTGCAGAGCTTCTATAGAATAACGTAGAAATTGCTATATACCCGAGCAAAGTATAAGGCCATGTGAGAGGATACTCACTCTCTTTGAAACGGTGTAGAGACGTACGCAAATAATGTTGAAATTGCTATATACCCGAGCAAAGTATAAGGCCATGTGAGAGGATACTCACTCTCTTTGAAAAGGTGTAGAGCTTCTGTAGAATAACGTAGAAATTGCTATATACCTGAGCAAAGTATAAGGCCATGTGAGAGGATACTCACTCTCTTTGAAACGGTGTAGAGACGTACGCAAATAATGTTGAAATTGCTATATACCCGAGCAAAGTATAAGGCCATGTGAGAGGATAGTCACTCTCTTTGAAAAGGTGTAGAGGCGTACGCAAATAACGTTGAAATTGCTATATGTCTTGGCAATTAACATGGAGATTGCAATAGGGCCGGTAGAATTCCATATGTACATACTACTTAAGGCAAAATGTTCCCTTGAATTTTGTGTCTTTTGTGCTCTTTTTTTGGACCATGAAAATGTCATTCGAAATTTGATTTAGGTTGTTTTTCTTCAAATAAATGGTGGAATAGCCCTACACAAGAAAATGCCAAACGTCTGTTAAGAACTGTTTTTCGGGAAATTCTCAGTGAGTTTTCTAAAAATTGAACGTCATCAAAAGAATTACATTTGTATTATAAGAAGAATATACAGTAATGGTAGTTGTTATTATTGTTGTAAATATTCTGCCACGAACTTACAAATTACGTAAAAATTCTCATCAGAAAGCACTTTTTTATGACTCATTAAGTTAACCCTCACGATTCTTTTCATTGTCTTTCCAGTTTCGGGTTACGTACAAGTTTGGTATAAAACTTGGCATGTTTCAGAATTGTGTTAAGATTACTTTAAATTATATAATCAGTCTAGTTACCAAGTTTATTGTCAGTTGCTAATCAAACTTTTTTTTTGTCCACAGCCTGTTTGGAGCCAGAGTTAGGGGGTATAGCCCCTCACTAGGTCCACCAATTGCCTTGCTCGTCTAATTTGTATTAAGCTTTATTATGACATAGCAAAAGACTTTTGCAGATGCCAAAACAAATGATTTTAGTAATGCTCATTTCTAGGATTTTCGTTTTTGGAGAAAGGAACTTGGATGATTTTTTTTTTCTTTTTTTTATTTGACTCTTTACATTTTGGTTATTTGATTCATTACATTTGGTTATTAGCTGCAAAAATACAGGCAACTGCGAGCCGATTCCTGACCAGGGAAATATTTTGGTCGACTTCCTTTCACGGAAAAAAGTGACATACGTTGAAGCTGACTGGGCTTACCACAGCTCACCAAAGCAATAAGCTTCTGTTGGAAGAAGAAAATGAAGACTTTAGTAGAGATGCCTTATTGACTACGATCAGTACACCATATATGGGCATAGAACCACGTGGTTTATGGTTTTTGTCAGTGAGAATTTGAAAAAACAGGAATTTTGTCACATTTATGGATGTTTTTATGGTTTTTGTCAGTGAGAATTTTAAAAAACAGGAATTTTGTAACATTTATGTATGTTTTTATGGTTTTTGTCAGTGAGAATTTGAAAACACAGGAATTTTGTCACTTTTATGTCTGTTTTTATGGTTTTTGTCAGTGAGAATGAAAAAACAGGAATTTTGTCACATTTATGTCTGTTTTATGGATTTTGTCAGTGAGAATGGAAAAACAGGAACTTTCTCACTTTCATGGATTATTGAGTCATTAATCAAATTGTTTCCGGGGAAGTTAATTAATGTCTGACAGATGACGTCAAGTTAATTAATGTCTTTGATGTATTTCCAAAGAGAATTGTCTCCGGGGCAAAGCTTAGATCACACATGACAGCTGATGTCATGATTGATTGATTGACACGAAAGGGGAATTAATTTGTTGTTTCTAAAGAGAATAGATCACGAAAGGGAAATTAATTTGTTGTTTCTAAAGAGAACTGTCTCAGAGCGAATGTTTAGATCTTAGCGATGAATTGTTTTAGCACGGGAATCAGGTTTCCAAATAATTTGAAATGCGTCAGCGTAGAGATGCCAAACAAAAGGAACACGCTGAAATTACGTTTAGGGATTATTTGGGCGAAACCGTTTTAGCCATTTTATGGAATTATTTCAGCGAAACAGTTAGAGACATTTTAAAAGATGATTTAAAAGACGATTTTAGAAGAGAATTTGAGGGTGAAACTCTGTGGTCGTTATAATACACAAGTTGTATTTTAACATTGTTGTGAGGTCCCCTACCACAACCCCAAAGAGTTCGGATCCCCCTACCCCAACATCAAAGGGTTCCAATCCCCCTACCCCAACCCCGAAGGAAGCCCCGGTCCTCAAAGGTCCCCCAAGCGCCCAAAGGGCCCCCCGACCCCCAAAGACCCTCACCCAGTTCCCAAAGGACCAATCGGTGCTCAAGAGCCCCCCAGACCCCCAAAGGCCCTCCCCCGGTTCCCAAAGGTCCACCGGGCTCCCAAAGGACCAATCGGTCCTCAAGGGCCCCCGCAAACCCTCAAAGAGCCTCCCAAGGCCCCCAAAGGCCCACCCCGGTCCCCAAAGGTCCCCCGGACTCCCATATGACCACCCCAGCCCTCGAGGGCCCCTGGATCCCCAAACGCCCTTCCCGGGCCCCTCCAAAGAGTCCCCTCTCCATTTTTAACACTTTTTTATGGCTTTATTATATCTTTTCAGAACAAGTTCCATTCATAATATCATTCCTAAATCCATTTTCCAACTTGAAGTACTTATCTTTTTCACCCACAACTAGACCTTATAGCTTTTTGGATACCTCAACACCAAGAAATACTTTTCAAAGACCATTTCAGAGCAAATTACTTTCTTAATGTCCCTCCTAAACCCTTTTTCCAACTTGAAGTACTTATCTTTTTAAACAACAACTATACTCTACAGATTTTTGGATGCCTCAACACCAAGAAATACTTTTCAAAGACCATTTCAGAGCAAGTTACTTTCTTAATGTCCCTCCTAAACCCGTTTTGCAACTTGAAGTACTTATCTTTTTCACTCACAACTATAATCTACAGCTTTTTGGATACCTCAACACCAAGAAATACTTTTCAAAAACCATTTCAGAGCAAATTACTTTCTTAATGTCCCTCTTAAACCCATTTTCCAATTTGAAGTACTTATCTTTTTCACCCACAACTATACTCTACAGATTTTTGGATTCCTCAACACCAAGAAATACCTTTCAAAGACCATTTCAGAGCAAGTTACTTTCTTAATGTCCCTCCTAAACCCATTTTCCAACTTGAAGTACTTATCTTTTTCACCACAACTAGACCTTACAGCTTTTTGGATGCCTCAACACCAAGAAATACTTTCCAAATACCATTTCAGAGCAAGTTACTTTCTTAATGTCCCTACTAAACCCATTCTCCGACTTGAAGTACTTATCTTTTTCACCCACAACTATACTTTACAGCTTTTTGGATACCTCAACACCAAGAAATACTTTTCAAAGACCATTTCAGAGCAAGTTAATTTCTTAATGTCCCTCCTAAACCCATTTTTCAACTTGAAGTGCTTATCTTTTTCACCACAACTATACTTTACAGCTTTTTGGATACCTCAACACCAAGAAATACTTTTCAAAGATACTTTCAGAGAAAGTTACTTTCTTAATGATCATCCTGCACCCATTTTTTAACTTAGAGTACTTATCTTTTTCACCACAACTAGACCTTACAGCTTTTGGATACCTCAACACCAAGAAATACTTTTCAAAGACCATTTCAGAGCAAGTTACTTTCTTAATGTCACTCCTAAACCCATTCTCTGACTTGAAGTACTTATCTTTTTCACTCACAACTATACTCTACAGATTTTTGGATACCTCGACACCAAGAAATTCTTGTCAAAGACCATTTCAGAGCAAATTAATTAATTATGGACCCTCTGAAATCAATTTTCAACATAGAATGCCTTTTTTTTTCACCACAACTAGACTATACAGCATTTTGGATACCTCAACGTAAATAAATAATTTCCAAAGACCATTTCAGAGCAAGTTACTTTCTTAATACCCCCTTCTAAACACATTCTCCGACTTGAAGTACTTATCTTTTTCACCCACAACTATACTTTACAGCTTTTTGGATACCTCTACATCAAGAAATATTTTTCAAAGACCATTTCAGAGCAAGTTAATTTCTTAATGTCCCTCCTAAACCCATTTTCCAACTTGGAGTACTTATCTTTTTCACCACAACTATACTTTACAGCTTTTTGGATACCTCAACACCAAGAAATACTTTTCAAAGACCATTTCAGAGCAAGGTACTTTCTTAATGTCCCTCTTAAACGCATTTTCCAACTTGAAGTACTTATCTTTTCACCACAACTAGACCTTACAGCTTTTTGGATACCTCAACACCAAGAAATACTTTTCAAAGACCATTTCAGAGCAAGTTACTTTCTTAAGTCACTCCTAAACCCATTCTCCGACTTGAAGTACTTATCTTTTTCACTCACAACTATACTCTACAGATGTTTGAATACCTCAACATCAAGAAATACTTTTCAAAGACCATTTCAGAGCAAATTACTTTCTTAATGTCACTCCTAAGCCCAATTTCCAACTTGAAATACTTATCTTTTTCAACCACAACTATACTCTACGGATTTTTGGATGCCTCAACACCAAGAAATACCTTTCAAAGACCATTTCAGAGCAACTTACTTTCTTAATTTCCATCCTAAACCCATTTTTCAAGTTGAAGTACTTATCTTTTTCACCCAAAACTATACTCTACTGCTTTTTGGTTATCTCAACACCAAGAAATGCTTTTCAAAGACCATTTCAGAGCAAGTTACTTTCTTAATGTCACTCCTAAACCCATTTTGCATCTTGAAGTACTTATCTTTTTCACCCACAACTATACTTTACAGCTTTTTGGATACCTCAACACCAAGAAATACTTTTCAAAGACCATTTCAGAGCAAGTTAATTTCTTAATGTCCCTCCTATACCCATTTTCCAATTTAAAGTACTTATCTTTTTCACCCTCAACTATACTTTACAGCTTTTTGGATACCTCAACGCCAAGAAATACTTTTCAAAGACCATTTCAGAGAAAGTTACTTTCTTAATGTCCCTCCTAAGCCCATTTTCCAACTTGGAATACTTATCTTTTTCATCACAACCAAAACATAGAGCTTTTTGGATACCTCAACACCAAGAAATACTTTTCAAGGGCCATTTCAGAGCAAGTTACTTTCTTAATGTCCCTCCTAAACCCATTTTCCAACTTGAAGTACTTATATTTTTCACCCACTTTCTCAATGAAAAAGAAATTAGTCTTTAATCAATTTTAATTTTCCAAATAATATAAAAATTTTCCACTTCGGTTCTGATTTTTATCAAAGGGGTGTAAAAATTTAAAATAATGTTTCAAATTTTTCATAGAAGATAGAAAAGTTCAAGTTCTCTTCTGAATTTTATCAAAGAACACGCTTCAATTCTAATTTCTCCAGAGAAAATAAAAATCTTCCACTTCAGTTCTTTATTTCACAAAGACATAAAGAAATTTAAAGTTCAATTCTAAATTTTTGGTGGAAGATAGAAAAAGTAATGCCATACTTGTGAATATTTTCATGGAAGATAAAAAGTTCTAGTTCAATTTACAATTTCCTCAACGAAGTGAAGAAAAGTTCAAGTTCTCTTCTGAATTTTACTAAAGAACACAATTCAATTCTAATTTCAACAGAGAAAAAAAAAATCTTACACTTCAGTTCTTTATTTCACAAAGACATAAAGAAATTTAAAGTTCAATTCTAAATTTTTCAGTGGAATATAGAAAAATTAATACCCTACTTGTGAATATTTCCCCGGAAGATAAAAAGTTCTAGTTCAATTTACAGTTTCCTCAACGAAGTGAAGAAAAGTTCAAGTTCTCTTCTAAATTTTACCAAAGAACACGCTTCAATTCTAATTTCACCAGAGAAAACAAAAATCTTCCACTTAAGTTCCTTATTTCACAAAGACAAAAAGAAATTTAAAGTTCAATTCTAAATTTTTCGGAGGAAGATAGAAAAAGTAATACCATACTTGTGAATATTTCCCCGGAAGATAAAAAGTTCTAGTTCAATTTAAAATTTTCTCAACGAAGTGAAGAAAAGTTCAAGTTCTCTTCTGAATTTTACCAAAGAACACAATTCAATTCTAATTTCTCCAGAGAAAAAAAAATTCCCCCACTTCAGTTCTTTATTTCACAAAGACATAAAGAAATTTAAAGTTCAATTCTAAATTTTCGGTGGAAGATAGAAAAAGTAATACCATACTTGTGAATATTTTCCCGGAAAATAAAAAGTTCTAGTTCAATTTACAATTTCCTCAACGAAGTGAAGAAAAGTTCAAGTTCTCTTCTGAATTTTACTAAAGAACGCAATTCAATTTTAATTTCACCAGAGCAAATAAAAATCTTCCACTTAAGTTTTTTATTTCACAATGACATAAAGAAATTTAAAGTTCAATTCTAAATTTTTCGGTGGAAGATAGAAAAAGCAATACCATACTTGTGAATATTTTCCCGGAAGATAAAAATTTCTAGTTCAATTTAAAATTTTCTCAACGAAGTCAAGGAAAGTTCAAGTTCTCTTCTGAATTTTCTCTATGAAAAAGAAATTGGTTATTGATCATATCTATTTTTCCAAATAATATAAAAAATTTCCACTTTAGTTCAGATCTATCTCGAAGAGATGAAAAATTTAAAATAGTGTTCCAAATTTTTCACAGAAGATAAAAAAGTTCAATTTTTCGTCTAAATTTTATCAAAGAATACACTTCATTGCTAATTTCTCCAGAGAAAACAAAAATCATCCACTTCAGTTATTTATTTCACAAAGCCATAAAGAAGTTTAAAGTTCAAATCTAAACTTTTCCATGAAAGGTAGTAAAAGTAATAACATGCTTATGAATATTTTCACGGAAGATAAAAAGTCCTAGTTCAATTTAAAATTTTCTCAGCGAAGTGAAGAAAAGTTCAAGTTCTCTACTGAATTTTACCAAAGAACACAATTCAATTCTAATTTACCCAGAGTAAAATAAAAATCTTCCACTTAAGTTCTTATTTCACAAAGACATAAAGAAATTTAAAGTTCAATTCTAAATTTTTCGGTGGAAGATAGAAAAAGTAATACCACACTTGTGAATATTTTCTCAAAAGATAAAAAGTTCTAGTTTAATTTAAAATTTTCTCAACGAAGTGAAGAAAAATTCAAGTTCTCTTCTGAATTTTACCAAAGAACGAAATTCAATTCTAATTTCACCAGAGAAAATAAAAATCTTCCACTTCAGTTCTTTACTTCACAAAGACATAAAGAAATTTAAAGTTCAATTCTAAATTTTTCGGTGGAAGATAGAAAAAGTAATACCATACTTGTGAATATTTTCCCGGAAGATAAAGAGTTATAGTTCAATTTAAAATATTCTCAACGAAGTGAACAAAAGTTCAAGTTCTCCTCTGAACTTTACCAAAGAACACACTTCAATTCTAATTTCTCCAGAGAAAACAAAATCTTCCACTTAAGTTCTTTATTTCACAAAGACATAAAGAAATTTAAAGTTCAATTCTAAATTTTTCGGTGAGAGATAGAAAAAGTAATACCATACTTGTGAATATTTTCCAGGAAGATAAAAAGTTCTAGTTCAATCTAAAATTTGACAACGAAGTGAAGAAAAGTTCAAGTTCTCTTCTGAATTTTCTTAAAGAAGTGAAAAAAGTTAGCTCAATTTTGAATTTTACCAATGAAAATGAAAAAAGCTCCCACTTCAGTTCTTAATTTCTCAAAGACATAAAACAATCAAAGTTCTCTTCTAATTTTTCCAAGAAAATAAAAAGGTTCCATTTCAGTTCAGGTTTTTTATCAAAGAGATGAAAAATTTAAAGTTCTATTCTAATTTTAAATTAAATTTTAGCTCCTTTGTCTTATGGATTTGCCCCTCAAATTTCTAAATTAGAAAATGAGGGACTCGTTCTATTATTAAGGACAATCGTTCAAACTCGTTCATCTAACCTCCAAAACAATAGGTTAGGTTAGGTATAAATAAATATTAATAAATAAATAGAAACATTTTTACATGTTTAAGTTAGGTTAGGTTAACTTGTCATGAGCGCTCATGATAAGTTAACCTAAACGTTCCCGGCGAGTATGGTGAGGTTAGGTTAGGCTAGATTAAGTTAGGTTAGATTAGGTTAGGTTAAGTTAGGTTAGGTTAGCCCACGTACGCGTCACTTAGGTTAGCTTAGGTTAGGTGAGAGACAGGCAAAAAGTTAGGTGTATGATTAGGTTAGGTTAGATTAAGTTAGGTTAGGTTAAGTTAGGTTAGGCGAGGTTAGGCATAGGAAGCGCACGTTAGGAGGCGATACAATCCAAACCTAACTTAATCTAACCTAACCAAACAAAATCAAACACCTAAATTTTGGCCTGTCTCTCACCTAACCTAAGCTAACCTAAGTGACGCGTACGTGGGCTAACCTAACCTAACTTAACCTAACCTAATCTAACCTAACTTAATCTAGCCTAACCTAACCTGACCATACTCGCCGGAAAAGGTTAGGTTAAATTATAATGAGAACAAATGACAAGTTAAACAAAACAAAATTAAAAAATTAGAAAATTTTATATTTATTTATTAATATTTATTTATAAATAAAAAAAACTATTTTTTTTTATGTTAGATGAACGAGTTTGAACGATTGTCTTTAATTGGGAGAAATGAGAAATTAAAAACTAAAGTAGAAGCTTTTTTGATTTTTATTGGTAAAATTCAGAATTGAGCTAACTTTTTTCACTTCTTTAAGAAAATTCAGAAGAGAATTTGAACTTTTCTTCACTTCGTTGTGAAAATTTTAAATTGAACTAGAATTTTTTATCTTCCGGGAAAATATTCATATGTATGGTATTACTTTTTCTATCTCTCACCGAAAAATTTAGAATTGAACTTTAAATTTCTTTATGTCTTTGTGAAATAAAGAACTTAAGTGGATTATTTTGTTTTCTCTGGAGAAATTAGAATTAATGTGTGTTCTTTGGTAAAGTTCAGAGGAGAACTTGAAATTTTCTTCGCTTCGTTGAGAAAATTTTAAATTGAACTAGAACTTTTTATCTTCTGGGAAAACATTCACAAGTGTGGTATTATTTTTTCTATCTGCCACCGAAAAATTTAGAATTGAACTTTAAATTTCTTTAGGTCTTTGTGAAATAAAGAACTGAAGTGGAAGATTTTTATTTTCTCTGGTGAAATTAGAATTGAATTGTGTTCTTTGGTAAAATTCAGAAGAGAACTTGAATTTTTCCTCACTTCGTTGAGAAAATTTTAAATTGAACTAGAACTTTTTATATTCTTGGAAAATATTCACAAGTGTGGTATTACTTTTTCTATCTTCCACCGAAAAAATAAGAATTGAACTTTAAATTTCTTCATGTCTTTCTGAAATAAGAACTTATGTAGAAGATTTTTGTTTTACTCTAGGTAAATTAGAATTGAATTGTGTTCTTTGGTAAAATTCAGTAGAGAACTTGAACTTTTCTTCACTTCGTTGAGAAAATTTTAAATTGAACTGGGACTTTTTATCTTCCGTGAAAATATTCACAAGTATGGTATTACTTTTTCTATCTTTCACGGAAAAATTTAGAATTGAACTTTAAATTTCTTTATGGCTTTGTGAAATAAAGAACTGAAGTGGGAGATTTTTGTTTTCTCTGGAGAAATTAGAATTGAATTGTGTTCTTTTGTAAAATTCAGAAGAGAACTTGAACTTTTTTATCTTCTGTGAAAAATTTGGAATAGTATTTTAAATTTTTCATCTCTTTGAGATAGATCTGAACTGAAGTGGAAAATTTTTATATTATTTGGAAAAACAGAAATGATCAATAACTAATTTCTTTTTCATTGACAAAATTCAGAAGAGAACTTGAACTTTCCTTGACTTCGTTGAGAAAATTTTAAATTGAACTAGAAATTTTTATCTTCCGGGAAAATATTCACAAGTATGGTATTGCTTTTTCTATCTTCCACCGAAAAATTTAGAATTGAACTTTAAATTTATTTATGTCATTGTGAAATAAAGAACTTAAGTGGAAGATTTTTATTTTCTCTGGTGAAATTAGAATTGAATTGCGTTCTTTAGTAAAATTCAGAAGAGAACTTGAACTTTTCTTCACTTCGTTGAGGAAGTTGTAAATTGAACTAGAACTTTTTACTTTCCGGGAAAATATTCACAAGTATGGTATTACTTTTTCTATCTTCCACCAAAAATTTAGAATTGAACTTTAAATTTCTTTATGGCTTTGTGAAATAAAGAACTGAATTGGAAGATTTTTGTTTTCTCTGGAGAAATTAGAATTGAATTGTGTTCTTTGGTAAAATTCAGAAGAGAACTTGAATTTTTCTTCGCTTCGTTGAGAAAATTTAAAATTGAACTAGAACTTTTTATCTTCCGGGGAAATATTCACAAGTATGGTATTACTTTTTCTATCTTCCTCCGAAAAATTTAGAATTGAACTTTAAATTTCTTTATGTCTTTGTGAAATAAAGAACTTAAGTGGAAGATTTTTGTTTTCTCTGGTGAAATTAGAATTGAACCGTGTTCTTTGGTAAAATTCAGAAGAGAACTTGAACTTCTCTTGACTTCGTTGAGGAAACTGTAAATTGAACTAGAACTTTTTATCTTCCGGGAAAATATTCACAAGTATGGTATTACTTTTTCTATCTTCCACCGAAAAATTTAGAATTGAACTTTAAATTTCTTTATGTCTTTGTGAAATAAGGAACTTAAGTGGAAGATTTTTATTTTCTCTGGTGAAAATACAATTGAATTGTGTTCTTTAGTAAAATTCAGAAGAGAACTTGAAATTTTCTTCACTTCGTTGAGGAAATTGTAAATTGAACTAGAACTTTTTATCTTCCATGATAATATTCACAATTATGGTATTAATTTTTCTATCTTCCACCGAAAAATTTATAATTTAAATTTAAATTTATTTATGTCTTTGTGAAATAAAGAACTGAAGTGGAAGATTTTTATTTTCTCTGGTGAAATTAGAATTGAATTGTGTTCTTTAGTAAAATTCAGAAGAGAACTTGAACTTTTCTTCACTTCGTTGAGGAAATTGCAAATTGAACTAGAACTTTTTATCTTCCATGAAATGATTCACAAGTATGGTATTACTTTTTCTATCTTCCACCAAAAATTTAGAATTGAACTTTAAATTTCTTTATGTCTTTGTGAAATAAAGAACTGAAGTGGAAGATTTTTATTTTCTCTGGAGAAATTAGAATTGAAGCGTGTTCTTTGGTAAAATTCAGAAGAGAACTTGAACTTTTCTATCTTCTATGAAAAATTTGAAACATTATTTTAAATTTTGACATCCCTTTGAGAAAATTCAGAACCGAAGTGGAAAATTTTTATATTATTTGGAAAATTAAAATTGATTAAAGACTAATTTCTTTTTCATTTAGAAAGTGGGTCAAAAAGATAAGTACTTCAAGCTGAAAAATGGGTTTAGGAGGGATATTAAGAAAGTAACCTGCTCTGAAATGGTCTTTGAAAAGTATTTCTTGGCGTTGAGGTATCCAAAAAGCTGTAAAGTATAGTTGAGGGTGAAAAAGATAAGTACTTCAAATTGGAAAATGTGTTTAGAAAGGAAATTTAGAAAGTAACTTGCTCTGAAATGGTCTTTGAAAAGTATTTCTTGGTGTTGAGGTATCCAAAAAGCTGTAAAGTATAGTTGTGGGTGAAAAAGATAAGTACTTCAAGTTGAAAAATGGGTTTAGGATGGACATTAAGAAAGTAACTTGCTCTGAAATGGTCTTTGAAAAGTATTTCTTGGTGTTGAGGTAACCAAAAAGCTGTAGAGTATAGTTGTGGGTGAAAAAGATAAGTACTTCAACTTGCAAAATGGGTTTAGGAGGGACATTAAGAAAGTAATTTGCTCTGAAATGGTCTTTGAAAAGTATTTCTTGGTGTTGAGGTATCCAAAAATCTGTAGAGTATAGTTGTGGGTGAAAAAGATAAGTACTTCAAGTTGGAAAATGGGCTTAGGAGTGACATTAAGAAAGTAATTTGCTCTGAAATGGTCTTTGAAAAGTATTTCTTGATGTCGAGGTATCCAAACATCTGTAGAGTATAGTTGTGAGTGAAAAACATAAGTACTTCAAGTCGGAAAATGGGTTTAGTAGTGACATTAAGAAAGTAACTTGCTCTGAAATGGTCTTTGAAAAGTATTTCTTGGTGTTGAGGTATCCAAAAAGCTGTAATGTCTAGTGGTGGGTGAAAAAGATAAGTGCTTTAAGTAGGAAAATGGGTTTAGGTGGGACATTAAGAAAGGAACTTGCTCTGAAATGGTCTTCGAAAAGTATTTCTTGGTGTTGAGGTATCCTAAAAGCTGTAAAGTATAGTTGTGGTGAAAAAGATAAGTACTTCAACTTGTAAAATGGGTTTTGGAGGGACATTAAGAAATTAACTTGCTCTGAAATGGTCTTTGAAAAATATTTCTTGATGTTGAGGTATCCAAAAAGCTGTATAGTATAGTTGTGGGTGAAAAAGATAAGTACTTCAAGTCGGAGAATGGGTTTAGAAGGGGTCATTAAGAAAGTAACTTGCTCTGAAATGGTCTTTGGAAAGTATTTCTTTGTGTTTAGCTATCCAAAAAGCTGTAAGGTATAGTTGTGGGTGAAAAAAATAAGCACTCCAAGCTGGAAAATGAACTTAAGATGGTCATTAAGAAATTAACTTGCTCTGAAAGGGTCTTTGAAAAGTATTTCTTGGTGTTGAGGTATCCAAAAATCTGTAGAGTATAGTTGTGAGTGAAAAAGATAAGTACTTCAAGTCGGAGAATGGGTTTAGGAGGGACATTAAGAAAGTAACTTGCTCTGAAATGGTCTTTGTAAAGTATTTATTTTTGTTGAGGTATCCAAAAAGCTTTAAAGTATGGTTGTGATTAAAAAGATAAGTACTTCAAGTTGGAAAATTGGTTTAGGAGGGACATTAAGAAATTAACTTGCTCTGAAATGGTCTTTGAAAAGTATTTCTTGATGTTGAGGTATCCAAAAAGCTGTAAAGTATAGTTGTGGATGAAAAAGATAAGTACTTCAAGTCGGAGAATGGGTTTAGAAGGGGCCATTAAGAAAGTAACTTGCTCTGAAATGGTCTTTGAAAAGTATTTCTTGGTGTTGAGGTATCCAAAAAGCTGTAAGGTCTAGTTGTGGTGAAAAAGATAAGTACTTCAAGTTGGAAAATGGGTTTAGGAGGGACATTAAGAAATTAACTTGCTCTGAAATTGTCTTTGAAAAGTATTTCTGGTTGTTGAGGTATCCAAAAAGCTGTAGATTCTAGTTGTGGGTTAAAAAGATAAGTACTTCAAGTTGCAAAAGGGATTTAACAGTGACATTAAAAAATTAACTTTCTCTGAAATGCTCTTTGAAAAATATTTCTTGGTTCTGAAGCATAAAAAAAGCGGTAAATTATGTTTGTGGGTGAAAAAGTTAATTGCTTAAAGCGTGACATTGGGCGTAGGAGTGACATTAAGAAAGTAATTTGCTCTGAAATGGTCTTTGAAAAGTATTTCTTGGTGCTGAGGTATCCAAAAAGCTGTACAGTCCAGTTGTGGGTGAAAAAGATAAGTACTTCAAGTTGGAAAATGGGTTTAGGAATGACATTATGAATGGAACTTGTTCTGAAAAGATATAATAAAGCCATAAAAAAGTGTTCAAAAAATGGAGAGGGGCTCTTTGGGGGGCCCGGGGAGGGAGTTGGGGGATCCTGCGGGCCTCGCGGGCTGGGGTGGTCCTTTGGGAGTCCGGGTAACTTTTGGGGACCGGGGTGGACCTTTGGGGGCCTGGGGAGGATCTTTGAGGGTTTGAGGGGGCCCTTGAGGACCGAGTGGTCCTTTGGGAGCCCGGTGGACCTTTGGGGACCGGGGGAGGACCTTTGGGGGTCTGGGGGGCCCTTGAGCACTGATTGGTCCTTTGGGAACCGGGTGAGGGTCTTTGGGGGTGGGGAGGCCCTTTGGGAGCTTGGGGGATCTTTGAGGACCGGGGCTTCCTTCGGGGTTGGGGTAGGAGGATTGGAACCCTTTGGGGTTGGGGTAGGGGGATCCGAACCCTTTGGGGTTATGGTAGGGGACCTCACAACAATGTTAAAATACAACTTGTGTATTATAACGACCACAGAGTTTCACCCTCAAATTCTCTTCTAAAATCGTCTTTTAAATCATCTTTTAAAATGTCTCTAACTGTTTCGCCGAAATAATTCCATAAAATGGCTAAAACGGTTTCGCCCAAATAATCCCTAAACGTAATTTCAGCGTGTTCCTTTTGTTTAGCATCTCTGCGCTGACGCATTTCAAATTATTTGGAAACCTGATTCCCGCGCTAAAACAATTCATCGCTAAGATCTAAACATTCGCTCTGAGACAGTTCTCTTTAGAAACAACAAATTAATTTCCCTTTCGTGAATCTATTCTCTTTAGAAACAACAAATTAATTCCCCTTTCGTGTCAATCAATCAATCATGACATCATCTGTCATGTGTGATCTAAGCTTTGCCCCGGAGACAATTCTCTTTGGATATACATCAAAAACATTAATTAACTTGACGTCATCTGTCAGACATTAATTAACTTCCCCGGAAACAATTTGATTAATGACTCAATAATCCATGAAAGTGAGAAAGTTCCTGTTTTTCCATTCTCACTGACAAAATCCATAAAACAGACATAAA
Source organism: Artemia sp. Qi Xiang Cuo (assembly GCF_049724085.1). Lineage (NCBI taxonomy): Eukaryota > Metazoa > Arthropoda > Branchiopoda > Anostraca > Artemiidae > Artemia > Artemia sp. Qi Xiang Cuo. Next base: position 41,748,319 of record NC_142801.1, read on the forward strand.
TGTGACAAAATTCCTGTTTTTTCATTCTCACTGACAAAAACCATAAAAACAGACATAAAAGTGACAAAATTCCTGTGTTTTCAAATTCTCACTGACAAAAACCATAAAAACATCCATAAATGTAGAAAATTCCTGTTTTTTCAAATTCTCACTGACAAAAACCATAAAAACATCCATAAATGTTAGAAAATTCCTGTTTTTTCATTCTCACTGACAAAAACCATAAAAACATCCATAAATGTGACAAAATTCCTGTTTTTTCAAATTCTCACTGACAAAAACCATAAACCACGTGGTTCTATGCCCATATATGGTGTACTGATCGGAGTCAATAAGGCATCTCTACTGACTTTAATGAAGTGTCTGACAGCCTCGAAAATTATACTTTTATATATATCGTTGGTTTTGCTGTAAAGAAGCTGCTCACTTTGCACAAGTGTCCAATGTGTGCTTCACAGCTTTTTCAAGGCAATAGTGGGGTTTTCGACGAAACTTAAGTCTCTTTTGGCAGAAAAAAGGTCAACGAGCAGTCAAGCCTAGATTTATCCAGCTCCTTCAATCTTGCAGTTCCTTCACTAGGTGTTATTTCGTTTCTGCAAGACTGTGACTCCATTTTCTCCAAACATTACAGAGATTCTTGTTGGAAACCGGGAATAATCCATCGAATTTGGCTTGAGTGCAAAGACTTGAATCAGGAAACTGGCTGCGAGGACTTTCCCCTTGAACAATTTATTCGAAAATTTTGCACAGAAGTGCATATTACGAAGTAAAATTTAAAAATCAGGAAATCAAGAAACCTCCCTATCAATGAAAATAAACTAGCAAGTAATTATATTAGTTTTAGTAGTTTATATTTTTTATTATCTCGTTTTTTTGAAAAAAGAGACAAATTTCTTTAAAGTTAGTGTTTGTTTATCTCTTTAATGAGTTCTTCAGTACTACAGACAATAAAAATCAAAATATGTGAAAAAAGCAAGTGACTATGTTTAATTTAGCTGCAAGTCTGCATTCACACCCGCCACGTAATTTCTCTTTGAGAAAAAAATGATAAATTTTTGGAACTGAAATTTCAATGCGAAGCGCCAAATTTCCTAATCAAATGTCATCGCGTTATGGCATTGTTCAAATAAAACTTATTTTCATCTTGATTATCGTTATAAATTCCTTCTTTGTTTTTCTTTCCATTCTTAAACCAATGTTATCTTTACCTTTTGCATTATTACAGCCATAAAAAATATTCTCCTTTCCTTTTTTAGCTATTCAACATATTGCATTCTACCTTATCCCCTAGACGCCCGATTCGTCTTATTTCTTTTCGTGGCTGCGAATACTGATGATAAACGCGTGCGGGCGTGACTACCCATGAAAAAAAACAATGTCGCTTAAGTTTTCTACTTGTTTATTTGTTCTCCGGAGTAGGTACATCTATGTCTGGCTTTGGGTAATGGTTGAGACAGGGAATGAATTTACTATCTTATCTACAATGCCCCGGACAAAGAGTTTGGTTTTAAGACTGGTTATAACTAGACCCCGGCGCCGCGCCGATGATGGAAGACCGGCGGCGGCGGGGCAAAAAACAGCACGCGACGCCGCCGGTAAAACGTCGGCGGCGCGCCGCCGGTAAGATGTCGGGGGGGGGGGCGCCGCCGGTAAGATGTCGGCGGCGTGCCGCCGGCGCGATCAATGTTGACCGCAAACATTAATGTTTTCATCAGTCTTTCTCAAATCACAGCTTCAATTTACAACGGATTCGAGCATATTCATGAGTTCGAAACTTCCCAAGACGCTGGCTGGAAACTCGTCTTCTTCGTTATTCATCAAGAGAAGTAGAAATGTGGTAGAAACGAAATGGCTGTGGCGTTTCAGAACCCTTGCATAATACGAGTAGTTGAAATATCTATTAGTTATGTATTCTTAACATAAACAATTATCAAAACTAGTAGTTTTTTTCATCCAGCATTAATGCATAAAAAATTTCAAATACTGTATCACCAAATTCGTGAGTTATCTGGGTAAAAACTTTGAATATAACTTTAAACTTATAAGCTTAATTTTTTCATAATGCCCTTTGCATATATCTTTTTTTTCACCTTTAAAAAATTTTAAATGGGCGAATTTTATTTTTATTGTTTTTTTTTTTTTTTTTTTTTTGCTCTTTTGGATTCCTAAGAAGCCTTCTTGTATTAAAAACTGGTTTTTAATAACAATTAAAAAAAATACATTTTAAAGTTTTTTTGGCTTCTTTATAGAATATATGTCATGTAGGCTAAGGCTGCTTTTTTATCGCTTTTGGCTGCACTTTTAGATATTATTCATTTTTTCTTTTGGGGATTCATTCCAAATTATACACTGATAAATACCTAATATCAGTCAAATTATAAACTGTATCTAAAGGAGTAAATTTATCAAATTTAAAAATACATGATGAACACTACACATGAGAACACTTCAATTACAATGACACAAAAAACACTTAATAGTTTATTCGCTATGAAGAAAAATGAAGTGCCAGCTATTTTCTCAGGTAAAAAATGAAAAGCTCATCCGTTTTAAGTGTAATTAAATGAAATAATATGCAGACTGAAGTAGCTCCAGGAAGATGTTGAAATGTTCATCCTAGTTCGTCACTTTTAATCCAAGCAAAATGTTAGGACACTTAGTATCAGTTATTGAGTTTATGCTTTGATTTCCAAATGCTCACAAGAATTACCAAATTTAAGAAAGTCGCAACAATAAGTCACCTGTGGTCAAAATACTTAGACTCCTCTTTGATCCCCACCCAGGCTCAAAGCTTCTGTGGTCATGAAATCTCCAAAGAGTTTCTTTTTAAAATAGCTTTCAAGCGTAGTTAGGGGTATTTAGACCTTTTTGCTTTTCTTCAAAGCTTTGAAAAAAGTGTTATAATATTCCAAATGTTACATTTCTGCATATTTTTGGTAATCATTTGTGGGGTGATCAAATTTTCTAAACCACTGTAGATACGTAAGAACGTTGCAACATCTAGTACCCTGAGGTCACAAGACTGTCAAAGACTCCTCCTTGAACCTCCCAAATTGAAATCTTTTATTATGACCTGGCCTTTTAATGTAACTTGGGCACTGGACAAAGGGCGCCATTGTTACTCGAGCGCAACGTTAGGTGGGGATGTCGATATCACTTTCGTCACACCCCTTCGTTTTAGTGTGAATCTGCCTGGTACATATGAATGAATGTTTTCAAAGTAAACCCGTTTCATCAATAGGAAAAAAACCGGATTGGACGCATATGTCCCTTTCCCTTTGGACGATAAAACCATGCAAGTGCTGGCTCAAGTGCTGTATCAAGTATAACTCACGAAAATCTTGTTAATTTTGTCAACTTTTCAACTTTTTGGCATCCCTGCTTTCAATAAAAAAATCAAGGTACTATCACTTAAATATAATAAGTCCCTATGCCCCCCTTCTGGATACCATCTTGATAGGATACCGTCTCTGTTTTAAATAAAAAAAATAAACATATTGGCACCCCTGCTTAAAAAAAAAATCGAGGCATTATCATTTAAATATGATAGTTCACTACCCCCCTCCCCCCCCCCTCTGGATACCACCTTGATAGGATGCCGTCTCTGCTTTAAAATAAAAAAATGAACTTATTGGGATCCCTGCTTTCAATAAATAAAATTCGAGCTGTTATCATTTAAATATAATACCTCCCTACCCCCCCCCCCTCTGGATACCACCTTGATAGGATACCGTCTCAGCTTTCATTAGAAAAATAATTTACTGAATAATTAACAAGGTCACTATATGGTTCAAACAAACACGCAAAATAACGTTAAACAGCTTAGTGTTCCTTGAAAAAAAAATTGAGGGTATGAGTAAAGTGGTACAATGACAACAAAAATGTCGAAATTATTAAGATATAACTCAAATTATTGGAAAACTGAGTAAAAATAATTTAAAGTCGACGGAACGCCGCCGCCTCTGCCGGCGGCGGCGTTACGACCCTTCGGCGGCGTTCGACCGGGCCTCTCGTCGGCGGCGTTTGGTCGATCCGCCGGCGCGGCGCCGGGGTCTAGTTATAACCATAAAAATAACATGTATATAATTTCGAAAATTGTCGCTGAAACGGATGAAAGGCATGATGTTTATTGTGTCTTCAACTCTGGCATCTACCCTCAACTGGGTAGACGCCAGATATATATATATATATATATATATATATATATATATATATATATATATATATATATATATATATATTCTGTGAAAAGTCAAGGTCATGATTGCTCTTGTGAGACTATTCAAAATTATGTATGCGCGACTCAAGATCATTACAAAAATACCTAGCAAAGCTTCGATTAGATCATGGACAAGTATTCCTCACGGAGGTATATCGTTAGGTATAGGAGGTATAGCGTTTTCAAAGCTCAGGCGAAAGTTACGTTTATACTTAATACCCCAGCCGAACGCTGTCATCATTTGAGCTGCATCATAAAGTTACCTGTCATTTGAGCTGCGCTCATTTTTTATACCTGTCATTTGCGGCTCTACTGCAAGAATTCGTCTTTTCTATCTTCTTCACTTTGTCGGGGTTGGTGGTTAAAGTACAAGAACCAAAAATAAACCGCAGCTCCTTCAAGTATTAATAAAAAAAACAAGTTTTTTAAACTGAAAGTAAGGAGCGACATTAAAACTTAAAACGAACTTACCCCAAAGAAACCCCAAAGAAACATCCTCCACGGAAAGATTCTCCTGAGTAACCCCCTCCTCCAGCCCCCCTCCCCCCACCAGAAAAAAATTCTTCCTGAAATTGGCTGTATACTTCCCAATAACCAATACTATATGTAAGCAATGGGCAAAGTTCATAACTTGCAGCCCTTCCCCTGGGAACTGTGGGGGATTAAGTCATCGTAAAAGACATATTTATTAGATTTTCGACTATGCTAAACACAATGGCTATCTCAAAATTTTAATTGGGTGACTTTGAGAAAAAAATTAGCGTGGGAGGGGGCCTAGTTGCCCTCCATTTTTTTGGTCACTTAAAAAGGGCACTAGAACTTTTAATTTCCATTCCAATGAGCCATCTTACGATATTCTAGGACCACTGGATCAATACTATTACCCCTGGGAAAAAAAAACAAATAAACACGCACCCGTGATCTTTCTTCTGGCAAAAAATGCAAAAGACCACATTTTTGTAGATAGGAGCTTGAAACCTCTGCAGTAGGGTTATCTGATACGCTGAATATGATGGTGTTATTTTCATTAAGGCTCTATAAATTTTAGCGGGTCTTACTCCCTTTTTTTGAAAATCAACCAAATTTTCTCAGGTACTTAACTTTTGATGGGTGAAATTAAACTTGATGAAACTTATATATTTGAAATCAAAATTAAAATCTGATTCTTTTGATGTATCTATTGGTACCAAAATTCCGTTTTTTAGAGTTTCGGTTACCATTGAGCCGGGTCGCTCCTTCCTTACAGTTCGTTACCACGAACTGGTTGATATTCTGTGGGGAAATTATGTGCACACAATAAAAGACACGCAAAATATTCGTAATAGGACAAGCTTTGCTTTTTAGGGGAGGCAGCAATAATTTTTTGTTGATGTTTTTTTTTTTAAATAAATCCTTGTTCTTCTTCTATTCTTTATTTCACGATCGTTTATCTGCTGTAGGGTGTAAAACATTTAGCATAAAATTGCCAAACTTCACACTTGATAATTTTTTGGCCAACTAAAGTATTATTTCCAAAACTAAGCATATTTTATTCTATTAGAACGTTTTATGAGGGTGATCTTAGCAGAATTATCTTTTACCTATTGGATCAATCCAAATGCCAATGTCTTGAAGTTTTAAAATGTCAGGAACTTCTAACGCTTGAATATTTGTTTCAGCAGGGCCGAAGATGTCATCTAACAAACAGCTCAAGAATTTTCTTCTTTTTGCACCTAAAGCCTACGAAAGACAAAAAAAAACTAAAATTACTCGGTATTTTTATCTCAAACACAATCCATTTAAATTAAGCGTTGGTTGTTCAGTACGTACGAAAGCTCTTTTGCTTTTCTAATTATCAAGAATTTCTGTCTTATTTTCTGATCTACGAGTTTAACGGCGACACTGATAGAAAAAATGGACAAAAAAAGACAAAAATATTGAAATTTAGTTCCAGTCATCTTCCCTGGCAATTTTTAGAACGGGACATTTTTTCATTACAGAGAAGGGAAGGTTGTGGAAGTAAATGTCACCTTACTTTGGCTGGATTCAGTATAACTAATCAAAAATGTTATTATTTTTATTTGAATAAAAGTTAGTCTGTGTATTAATAAAAGCTAGTTCAACTATTAATATATAATAAACACTGAATTATACCATTTTGGCATGAGCTTTTACTTAGTTTCTGCATGCATATCTGCAGCCATTTATCTCTCCAACTCGGACCGGCATACCCTAAGCAGCCACATTGCATGTTTTGATATCGGTTTGATGCATCAATTGAAAATATGTCAGGTTTTGGTGCTTCAATTACCTGGAGCACCTCAAGGGCCATGTAGATAATCTGTGAAGGGTTTCCGACTTTCAGAAATCATGTGCACCATGTGGGACATGCCAAGCGTAGCAATATGCGCCAAGCATGATCGAACTGTGCCAAGCGCTGCGGCGATTGTGCAATGCGTGCTAAGAATGTGTTTCCCATGTGGCGCTTCATGCATGTACAACTGGTTGCGGAAAGTGGCCAAACCCTCAATATACTACATAATCTAAAATACTACATAATCTCAGAAAAAGGAAGACTGCCATCTTCAAGGATCTCAGATAATTTTTCTAGCTTTGTTTCACGTCAAGGAATTTTTAGGGGATAATTTGCATACCCCGCAGACAGGGATGAACGAACCCACGGAGAAGAGGGATTATTTCTGGGTGATCTAATTATGAATTTGTATACAATTGTCTAATATGGAATATACTAAGTACTGTCCAAGGTATATACCAACGAAAATGTTTTAAACTATCTTAAAGAACATGGTTTAAGGTTGGAATAAGTCTGTAACCCGGAAAAGGTTTAGATAAAAAAAAAAAAAAATGCTTGACGAACCACGCTGCCCCAGGATTAAATAACTGTCCTTTCATATATCCTAAAAAAAAATCCAGCAGTGAAATCAAAAACCGAACTAGCTCATGGCAGATGCTAAGTTAAAGGGACTTACGGTGTGTGTGAGTTAAAATTGGTCTAATGTAAATAAAGACAGAGCTAGTTTAACTGTCAGAATTGACAAATATAGAGTTTCAGAAAGCTAATTAGATGCTTCCGAAGAGGCGTTCAAATATTTTTTTTTATCAGTAGTAGCATGAGTAATGTCTTCCTGTTAAAACTATTTCCTGTTAGTCCAATGGTTTCTAAATAAACTGGCCTAATGAAGTGTCAATCAAGTAGGAAATGGTTTTATCAACGGAAAATGTTTCTTTCGGAACTCAGGATCGCTTAGTACGATACGGTCCATGTTTTCTTTAACATATTTGACTTTTCAACACGTTTTACAAAACAGAATCTAGGATTCAACATCAGGTTTGCTAAAAGACGAGGAACACTCCAAATAAATTGAAATTGAATAAGTATCCCCGAGTTGATGAATCCGAAGGGATGACTCGTACGGTTTGAACTCTTCGCCTTCCTTTTTGGGATGAGGAAGTAAAATCTGTGTTTGATACTAGTACAAAAAGAAGAAAAGAAAAGAAGAACGAAAATGTAAATGGCCCTGTATACAGGAGTGTGAAGGAGCATTTCCTGAAGGTTAACTCCTCGCCCTTGCAATAGAAACCAACCAGCAAAATCTTAAAACCATATACAATCTCGATATTCGGATTTCAAAATGTCCTTTCCTGAAGCTCAAAGCTGACTTAGAAAAATTGCGAACCCTTCCTTTTTCGGGGATTAGCTGTGCAAGGAGGGGCGCCAGTTAGGGGAAAGGGATCAGGGGAGGTAGGTTCCCCTCTTAGATCTTGAAATAAATGAATATCATTTATGGTATTTTTTATTTTAAAAATACCCCCCCCCTAGATTTGAAAAATAACATTTTTTTGTATATTCCAAAAACAACCAAAAAAGTCCCGCTCCTGCATAAAAAGTGAATTGGTGTACCTATATGTGAGCCTATAGCAATAAATTTGGTCTCTTTTAAGGTAACACAAATCAAAAAATACTAGAATAAAATTAGGGATGCACAGTGAAAAAAACATTAAATACACATAGACCTGTAGAAGCAGTCAATAAGCTAACAAGTCCCTTAAAGGAAATTCTAACAAAAGGATGACCTCTATAGCGGCCTCCCTTACGACTCTTGACGAACTACAAACTTAAAAAATTACCAACTTAAGTCGTCAACAAATTTTAGTCTTCAACATATCCTCAAATTCTGCTAAGATTGTCTTGATAACGGCAAGGAATAAAAGAGCAGCTAGTTTCGTTCCTTGGGAGCAGCCATAGGTTAGTTCTGACCATACAGAGCAGTTATTTTCAGCAAAAAAAAAAAAAAAAAGAATAAACTGATTGCCGTCTCCCCAAAGAAATTCTCTCGGCAACCATAGTGTTTGATTTTTAGCTCCTAAAATTCATTAATGTGGTTAGGTGTTTGATAAGGTTAAATGCTTTTCTGTAGTCCACCAAAAGTAAATTGATAATACTATCAGAAATGTCCAATCACTTGACAATTAAATGGTACATTCACATCAGATTTACTGCCGTGCTATGGCCTCCTGTGCAATCATATTGGTAAGGATCTATCAAATGTGTAATCTGTTTTAACAGAGAATGGTAGTTAACGTTTACGAACGATTGTTCGTTTAAGCTGAATGTAGGTAATATCATAGGCACTGCTATAGCGCTACCTATTCATTTGATTGGACATTGAAAGTTCTAGAGCTCTTTTTAAAAGTCAAAAGTGATTGGAAAGCAGCCAGCCCCCCTCCCCGTACGCCCATCGTTTCCCAAATACATTCAATCCAAATTTTGAGATAACCATTCATAACATCAACCGTTCCTGAAGCATTGCTGATGTGTCCTCTTTACAGCCTGTGTGGACACAGTATGTTTTGATTTAGTTCAAAAGAGTTTCAATATTTTCCAAAATTTTCTCCTTAATACTCTTAGCTTTAGTAGAAGTAGTAGTAGCACCGGTAGCAATAGTAGCAGTATAATTAATGGTAGTATCCTTAGCTTTAGTAGCAGTAGTAATAATAGTCGCAGTAGTAATTTGAGTAGAAGCAATAGCAATAGGATGCAAATATTGTCTTTTGGTTTGTTCAACGTCCCCTACAACAAGCCTTGTTAACCCTTGTGTGTTAACTTTAACTTCAAACACAGCTGTTCCTGAGAACAAAACTGTTCCTAAGATATTGCTTATAAAACAGTTCCTTCTGACAACCTGCATACATACGGCGTGTTGTGAATCAGTTTACCTTCCCCTCTAACAATACCCGGAAAATTTCACCTTCATACCATTAGACATAGTTGTAATAAAAGTCACAGTAATAGTATTATTAGTAGAACTACTAGTAGTATTAATATTAATAGTACTAGCACCAGTAGCAGCAGTATTATTAACATATTGCCTTTTAATCAGTTGAACATCCTTCTCAACAATCCCTGGAAGTTTCAACTTAATACAAATAGCCATTGCTATGACATTGCCGATATATCCTTTTCATAACCTGTATATTCATATTTTTCTTGAAATTTTCATCTTAATACTCTTAGTATTGCAAGTAGTTACAATACACGTAGTTGTTGGAATAATAGTAATAGTAGTAGTACAACCAGTAAATGTAGCAGTGGTAGTGGCTGTAGCATTAGTAGTAGCGTGCGCATAGTGTCTTTTGGTCAATTGATCTTCTCCTTTAAGCATTTTCTGAAAGTTCCATGTTAATTCTTGAAATACGCCATTTTTACAATCTGAAAACACAGTTTCTTTTGATTTAGTTCAAACTTCCCGTCAATATTTTCTCAAATTTTCACCTTCATAGATTTAGGCCTTTATAGTACTGGTATCACAGTAGTAGTGGTAGTAGCAGCAGAAGTAGTACCAGCATCAGAGTTGTATTAGTAATACAACTAACAGAAGCAGCAGCAGTATCAATAGCAGTAGTAGTATGTACATATTACCTTTTTTGCCAGTTGAACAAGATGCCCTGAAAGTTTCACCTTGATACAGTAAGCCGTCCCAAAAATATTGCTGATATACCCATTTGGCCACCCTTTGACGCTCTTTTCAAAAAAACAAGTTTTTTTTTAATTGAAAGTAAGGAGCGACATTTAAACTTAAAACGAACGTAAATTATTCCGTATATAAAAGGGACTGTCCCCTCCTCAACGCCTCCCTCTTTACGCTAAAGTTTTTATTGTTTTAAAAAATAGAGTTGTGAGACAGAGTCAAACTTTAGCGCAAAGAGTGAGGCGTTGGGTAGGGGACAGCCCCTTCCATATAAGAAATAATTTCGGTTCGTTTTAAGTTTTAATGTCGGTCCTTACTTTCAGTTAAAAAAAAAACTTGTTTTTTTTTATATTTAATTTCTGAACGTTTTTGAACTAATGTAGCTTTGATTTTGGCTCACCGTACATGAATAGTTAAAACGGAATTTGTAAATTAATTTTATTTTTTTTGGCTAAATGGCTTTCTCGAAATTTTGTTCTGATGTAACTTACGTAACGAACTTCTTTATTCGTACATTTTTATTATGTATATTAGGGAGTTCGTCCCCTAGTCAATACCTCGTTCTTCACGCCAAAGTGTGAATTTTGTTCGAATCATAAACTCCTGAATCACAAAGGCTGGTTAATTACAATAGATAGCTCTTTTGAAAATACTAGAAAAAACTTCAGCGTAAAGAGTGAGGTATTGATTATAGGGGGTGAACTCCCTCATATACGTTAAAATTTCTGTTTGTTTTAAGTTAATGTCAATCCTTACTTTCAGTTAAAAGAACTAGTTTTTTTTACTTATTTCTGAACGTTTTTTAATTAATGCAGCTTTGATTTTGGCTCACTGTACATGAAAAATTAAAACGAAATTTGCATATTAACTTTACTTTTTTTTGGCTAAATGGCTTTCTCGAAATTTTGTTCTCACGTAATTTAAGTAACGAACTTCTATATTCGTATGTTTTTATTACGTATATTAGGGAGTTCGCCCCCTAGTTAATACCTCGCTCTTCACGCTAAAGTTTGAATTTTCTCCGAATCATAAACTCCTGAATCACAAAGGCATTAGAATAGATAGCTCGTTTGAAAGTACTAACAAAAACTTAAGCGTAAAGAGTGAGGTATTGACTATAGGGGGTGAACTCCCTAATATACGTAATAATTTCTGTTCGTTGTAAGTCTTAATGTTGCTCCTTACTTTCAGTTGAAAAACTTCAACTGAAAGTTTTTTATTTAATTTATGATCATTTTTTAAATAATACTGGGAAATCCGGCGCTCCCTTCATAGAAACTTCCCTTCACATAGGGAAAAATCCTCCATGAAAACATCCTCCCATGTGACCCCCTTCTCGGACCTCCCCCCTTCCCAGAAAAAATCCCTCCTGAAAACGTCTGTATACTTACAATAACCAATATTATATGTAAACAATGGGCAAAGTTCGTAACATGCAGCCCTTCCCCCGGGAACTGTGGGGGACTAATTCATCCTCAAAGACATATTTATTAGATTTTCGACTATGTTGAACAAAGTGGATATCTCGAAATTTTGATTGGGTGACTTTGGGAATAAATGAGCGTGGGAGGGGGCCAAGTTGCCTTCCAATTATTTTGGTTACTTAAAAAGGTCACTAGAACTTTTAATTTCTGCTCGAATGAGCCCTCTCACGATATTCTAGGACTACTGAATCGATATGATCACCCCTGGGAAAAAAATAAAGAAATGAACACACATCCGTGATCTTTCTTCTGGCAAAAAGTACAAAATTCCACATTTTTGCAGATAGGAGGTTGAAACATCTACAGTAGGGTTTTCTGTTCCGCTGAATTTGATGGTGTGATTTTCACTAAGATTATATCATTTTGAGGGGATGTTTTCCCCTTTTTACGAAAATAAGGCAATTTTTTAGGCTCGTAACTTGTGATAGGTTAAGCTAAACTTGATGAAACTTCTATATGAAATCAGCATAAAAATGCGATTCTTTTGATGTACCTACTGGTATCAAAATTCCGTTTTTTAGAGTTTCGGTTACTATTGAGCCGGCTCGCTACTTACTTACAGTTCGTTACCACGAACTGTTTTATACTCTAAGCCTTACAAGTTGTTTCAATTGACGAAGAAGTTGGAGGAGTTTAGTTGCAGTAGTAGCAGTAGTATTAGTAATAGTAGTAGTAGTAGTATTAGTAAAAGTAGTAGTGGTATTACTGCTAGTATTGACATACATATATTACCTTTGTCAATTGATCTTCCCCTTTAAGTATTATCCGAAAGTCTCAACTTCATACCAAAATCAATTCTTGAGATACACCCTTTTGATAATCTGCATGCGCATAGTGTGTTTTGATTTAGTTCAAATTCACCCTCAATATGCTGTCAACTCTTACCTTCATACGTGTAACCTTAATTGGGCTAGTATCATAGTAGTAGTGGTAGTAGTAGGAACAGTAGTAGCAGTAATAGTGTATTAGTAGCAGTAGTAATAACAGTAGTAGCAGCAGTATTAAAAGTAGTAGTAATAGGTACATGTTGCCTTTTGGTCAGTTCAACATCCCACTCATGATGCCCCATAAGTTTCCTCTTCATACGGTGAGCTGTTCAAAACAATATTGCTGATATGCCCTATCAGTAGAAAAGGGGGTGCCAGTCAAGGGCTAAGTGACGTCACAGTCAGATTATTGATCCACAAAGGGGACTAGATTTCTGGGAAATTGATTACATAATTGACGGGGATGTTTCTAAGCCTATTGACTCCAGGACGAGATTTGCACATGCGCACTGAATACCTAACCTGAATCAATGTTATTGATCCACGAAAGGGACAGGATTTCTGGGAAATTGATTACATAATCAACGGGGAATTATCCAGTCTAACGGGACAGGATCATGTGTCTCTTTCTAGCCCAATCAGGGAGCCGGAACACTAACGGGACATGATCGCAGTGAATATAAGGAAGGATTTTTTCTATAGTTGTTATTAGTGTGAGAATAGAATTCAAGGAGTGAGAACAGTTTCACTTTACTCATTAGGATATATTTGTGATAATGAGTGGAATGTTTACACTATTAGAAGTCGATAGTGGAGTTGGTAGCAATGATACAAGAGCACCAAATATTGCGGTTTAAATCACGAGAGGATCACGGCTTTGTCTTGAATGGGATGAAGTATATGCAAGATATGTGTTATCTTTGAGTAAATTTAAAATGGAGGATCAATTATGCTTCGCTGCAAAAGTTGATATAGCACATGTGAATAGACTTCAAAGTGCTTTAAAAGCAATAGTGAAGCATATCGAAGACAATAAGCTATATCGCTAATCGTACGTGTACAATATATATTATTGTTGTAATTATACAATAAAATTGTTCCGAAATCGAAAATAACTCCCTTTTGTTAGAATATTCTTGAGGTAGAACAATTCGGTGGTTAGTCTAGAGTCAGCAGTGAAAGTGATAGGATGGAAAAATTAATAAATTTGAGAAAGAGAGAATTAGATCGAATCTGGTGATTATGGAAAAACATTTGATTCTGGATGATGATTTTCTCAAGTTATCCATTCAAGGAAAATATTCACACAGGGGACACTTGACAATATAATGAAAACTGATTCTCCCCAATTGAACTATTGTATGGAACTTTTACGATGTGACTCAAATGCTTATACTCAATTTATTGATATATTAATTGAAACAAAGCAGAATAATATAGTGGATATACTTTTTGAAAACATTGCCATATATTCAATGTAGATGGCTCCCCCTTCGAAAGAGGTAGTGTCACAGAGTTACTCCTCTCACCATTGCCCTCTAAATTTATCGAACGAGGATCAGTTACCTTTTAGCTTCGAGAGAGTTGACATCGGAAACCAAAAAAAAATATTCTATACATGTCCACTATGCATGTACTCTCTTGGCAATTGGTCATCATGTGAGAATTGTATAATTATTGATGGCTATAATGAAAAGTGCAAATTATGCACTCCTTGTAAATTACATAGAGGATATGCAGTACAAATTAAAGGATGTAATTCATGTCTTGAATAGATTTGTGACTCTCACCCTAGAGGACATCTATGCTCCAATTGCCACTATGACAAATTTGATCAGTGGGAGAATACTTATCCCGGTATGACTGGAAAGAACACCAAACGTGATTTTAGTTTATTTCTACAAGATTAGTATCGTCGTGGATTTAAATTATTTTGGGAGATAGAATCAGGTCTACGATTCAACTGTTGGGGTAACAAGACAATTTGGTTTCTACGTCATCGTTGTGACGTCACTGCCTATTATGACTATAAACCTAGTGATTTTTATTTGGCAGTTACCGAATGTGATTCACCATTTGAAAACATTGTATGTCATATTGCTTCAAATAGACATATTGAAACACGTGAATTTCACAATATGAATACAAATAGTATCATTGACTATACAAAGAGATATGACAAGATTGAAGTTACATTATACTTTAGAAAATGTGACCCTGACTTTGCAGCCAGTCAAGATCAATATACAGCGAATTAAAATGATCTGCCAGCATTGGTGATTCACGACAGTTGCCTATACACCGAAGAAGAAGAAATCTAAAGTGAAGAATAAAGACTTTGTTATTGAGTATATACATTTCTTTTATTAATAAACAAATTCACATACATTTCTTAAGCACTTTACTCGTAGGACACTAAAATCAATATTTTACAGGTCTGAGAGGATATTTTCCGCCATAAAGTAGTTCGGACGTGGATTATCTACATAAATGTTGAGAAACTGCTTGTAAGTACAGCCGCGACAGCTGAACACGAAATATAGTAGTGCATGAAACCCACATGTCTTAGTCGTCAGATCCTTCGCTCTCTTCCGATTTTGAATAATAATTTTCCCACTGCTCTCAATATAGTTGCTGATGTGTAGAGTGTAGAATGTACAGGGTAGGCCGAGAGGATCAAAAAATTCAATCGTATTCATTGTTTGAAAGATGCACAACCAATGGCCAGTATTCACAGTCGATGGACTGCTATTAACAATGATTAGGGTATTGTTGGCACTTTGAATTTTTCCGCGAAAGTCCGAGGGCAGACAATAGGATCTGTATTTGGACATGTAGGGGTCCATATTAAATACATTGATTATTTGACTGGTGTTCATGGTGCAAGGTCTAGAAGAACACTGCCTTCGGGAGTGATTTCCCCATAGGTTTCAAATTGGTTTAGAGAGATTAGTGCAATACTCTCAGGTATTGGGTCGGCAAATGTACACTCTAAACGCACACTCCCCGTTCGTACTATACTCATATCCTGGGTGCCAGACAAATCCAATACAATGATACCAGGTGTTTAAACAAACATGTCTTCGGTTATACCATTTTCAATTAGTTGGTAATCATGATCTAGGGTTTTTATAGTAAACTCATACAAAGCCTAAAAGGATTTATCGAAGGGAAGATTGTAGAATGGGGTTCCATTTACTTTGAAGGCAAGAGATGAAAGCCCAAACATTTCAAATTTATGTGGTCATCCAGTCCACGATCCTATTGCACTAGAGCTTTTTACAAATACCAAGGCTAATTTTGACGGAATTTCGCCATTGATAAAGGATGAGTCGGTAAAGGTACGTGAGCCCATGGCAATATAACGTTGATTGGTGATTGCATGAGGAACAAGTAGTTTAATATTATTTCCACTGGCTCTCAGTTTTTCCACTGCCAAAGCAACAGAACTCATAACCTGCTGTTTGCGTACATGTAGTATTGCCGAGGTGAGGGAGAGAGTTGAATCAGGATTGGCAGCAAGTTCTTTTCGTTAAATGAAATTGGATGAAGCAAGCGTCAATTTTACATCCACTTTAATATTGGGTGCTAGTCATTGGGGTATATTAAATATTTCATGATATATTTTTCAAACTAGATGTAATTCACTAGTTGTAGCATTTTTAAGTTCATCTGTACTATCGGTATTAGTATTATACTCATATCCATTGGAGGAGCCCCTCAATTCCTTGGAAGACTTGGGTGTCATCAGCATGAATTGCATATAGCTTGTATAATTTGAGAGATTGTTGATTGTGCTCACCAGCGCGCCGTTTATGTAAACACTGATTTGACAAAATAAATCATGTAATATACAATTTTCATAGGATATTCCATCAGCAAGAATTGGCAATGTATTATCGGATTTCCAGACTGTCATTCGTAAATCTATAAATGTTGAATACATGTCCATAAAGTAGTCTTCATTGAAATAAATTTGAAAGTGGATATTATCGGAGAGGGGTTGTTGTGAATAAAATTGTTCATAGTATCCATGTTTTAAGATCACATCAACATTTTCTGCATTAAATATATTTAAAGATGAAGTGATTGAAGGTTGAGAAACCTTATGCGGTACATATAAAATCTTAGGAAAAGACATTTACTTTCGATCTAACAATTCTATTAATGGGTCTTCTTCTTCTTCTGTTTACTGTACGTGTCTTTTTTTCCTTCTTTTCTTTGACAGGGGTGATGTCTTTCGTTTCTGACCTGAGTAGAGACTGATGAGTGGTGCTCTGTTTCTCGACCTTTTTAAACATTTTCCATTTTGTTGAGATTTCAACTGTTCACCAAGGGTTCGCGCACTGGACCTAAGATTTTCCGCAAAACTTTTTTTTAAATCATTGCCAGAGCTCCAATCGTATACTGTAGAGGATGCAAAATCTGTCGCAGCCGGTACAATATATTTTTTAGCCATAGGTAGTGCAGAGCGAAACAGCTTAGCAAGCCAACTGCCAGGACCATAGCCAGAAATCGACCAGCGACCTATGTAATAGTCAAATTCCATTGCCCTGTTGTCTTGGGCCAAGAGTATTAACATAGCAGTCAATATCAGGACAAATGAATACCACTTTTCTATCAGATATCTTGTTGTAGAATGGGTCGAAAATGGCATTTAATCACAGACAAACCTTTTGATATTACTAGAGGATCCCCTAATTCAGTTGTTAGTGTTAAGTGACAGAGTTCCAAATAGAAAGTGTTTACGGGGATATACTGAAGATGCTTTGTATTGTAATGGTGAATAAATTCTTGATTGGTTTTTCGTTCAAGAACTCGTAGCTGGGGGACATTTCTATTGCCAACTCGGAATGTATCAATAAATAAAGCATAGAGAAATATACAAGCGTCCGTGGAGAAGGCAGGAGGGTAGTCAGCAAAAATAAATTAGTGTTCCCAGCACTTTTACCGTAGATTATATTCAGCTTAAAGGCAAGAACATCCTTTAGATTATCGTTGAGAATAACCGTTTCATCGCCAATGGGTTAACTAATGTATATCTTGCCCTCCTCCTTTGAATAGTTGAAATGAAAGGCTCCTGTTTTATGAGCAGAAATTCTTTTATTGATAGAACGACATAAATCATTCATACAGGTGAGTTCTTCGTAGGGTAATTCAATATATGGATAATTCATCCAATTGATCCTTTGAATTTGTTCTTGATCACCTGGGGGTGGAAGCCAATCATAGGGTCTAATTTTTATATCATATTTGCGATCCTTTCTCAGGATGTCATATGTATTTTTCAGAATACAGTCGACAAGAGCCACTTCATACTTTCCATCGTCGAATTTTATAGTGGGAGACAGTTTCGTCCAAAAATCACTTGTTCTATTCAAATCATTGTAAAGAGGATCAAAAACAATGGACATGAATGTCACATAGAAATCACTGGGCATTGTTAATGTCTTCAACTGCAACCCAAGAATCAAAATCAGAGTTTTAACCTAGCCAGCGAACAAGCAACTGTCTCTTGCCCCTGCGAGTGCGACTCTTTAATATCTTTTCAATTTGATAAATTTCACTAGTGTTTCTAACTTTTTGTAGTTCATATTCATAAAAACCACCGAGAATAGCATCATTTTTGGTATCTCGCAGTCCATATGTCGCGGGTTGAGTGTCTAGGATTTTGGACACTTTAAAAAGCTCAGTGCTCCATAAATAATTCCCCTTTTCAAAAATATTGGTGGTTCTAATAATTCGAACAGTATCAACAACATTGAATTCCTTCTTCAGAGTTTCTTTTTCACTGGAATATTGCTTTAGAAAGGCATCAAATGTATTTTCACTGCAATGAACTTCCCGAGGGCTAACATTGGACAGGGATCGATGTGGTCGTTGGTTGTATATTTGCATGATTTTATCTAAATCAGGAATAAAAGCAGCAGTATTTTTCAGCGTACAATATCTTGATATTAATAGACTAATCGTTCTTGTCAATGGTTCAGCCATTGCAGCCTTTATCGGGCTGTGACTATGATAGAGCGTTGTATAATATTTCAATAGAACCTTTTGCATATGAGGATTAACAAATTCGCTACCGCGATCCGATTAAATTTATCTATAGCAATCCTGTTCAAGAATACTTTCTAAAGCACATGCAACTTCAACACCTCTCTTTGATCGCAATGGAATGCCATAGACATAGCGACTTAAGACACTGATTGCCCCTAGAATATATTTGTAGGGTGTATTGTGACGCCGTTGCATCGCTTCTAAAGTTAAAAGATCAGTTTGCATTATATGCAGAGGGGAAAAGGCTTTAGTTTGTTGATATTTTTTGCCACGAAGCCTGCGATTCCGATGCAGTGTGCGACTCGGTTCATTTTCTAGATACTCTTTTGCTTTTTTTATGTGCTACCATCTATGTCAGAGGTAACTTTAGAAAGCGTTGTGGGGGAACTTAGACTTCTCACTTCACCAATATTTTCATAGACATATTTTAAAACTTCATCCATTTTGAACGCAAATATGCAGTGTAATGTCCAGTCCTCTTTTGCAAACTGGAGGTTGAATCAATCAGTCTTCACTTTTGTCTAGCACCCACTGGTGTTATGAAATCATTGCTGCTGCTGCTGCTGCTAGTATTTCCAACATTGAATCTTCTTCTTTTTTAAATGGCGTTGGCATTGTTGGAGGACTATATTCTCTTTATTTCTTTAGAATTCGCTTATTGCCAATAAGACTTTTTGGGGAAGTTTGATGCATTTAGAAAGGTGTAGAGATTATTGTCAAATGATAAAAGTACTTTACCATAAAGTCACCATATCACAAATTCTATCAACTAGATTATAACTCTTTCCCTGAATTATAATTCGTTTCCCTGTGCTATCAACTTGAACTTGATGATCACCACCAGTTTCCAACATGAGATATGTAAATATTCTTTTACTCTGTTCTCTCTTGTTTACTCTGGTCACTGGCAATAGGTTTTCATTTGATGTTACTATGGAATCCAATTCCATCTCCTTTGATTGCACTGCTGCAGAATCATGAGGAGATGTTTCCTGTTTAGGGGATCTGTGATGATGGTGGTGGATCTCTCACGATAAGGTCTATGTTTTTCCACAGGTTGCAATGGATCTTGAAGTAGAACTAGCTGTTTATCGTTTGCAATATTTTCGTCATTAATGAATTTGCTTAGATTGTCTTCAAAATGATCCACGGGTGAGAGAACAAGTTAAAATGGAGTTAATTTATAGGGTTTAGCCATCTGAAGAAAACTGTTCACAAGTCCCACAATTATTGGTAGTAAAAGTGTAAAAAAGCTACCGCCCGCTTGAAGGAGACGTTTTCTTTTAATGTTTACTTTCGTTTTGCAAGCCAAGGCACGTACAATGGAACAATGTTGCTTTGTCTGTTTTCTAAAAACTTCTGGTAAGTGTACATTGCCCTCATTTAAATTTAAACAAAGTTCAGATATTAGATTAATGAAATCATTGTCAACACCATGTTTGAGTATAGCCTTCCTGAATGGAGGTTTTGAAGTGACTAAAACGGAAAATAAATGCCGTTGTTCGTGTAGTTTCTTTAGTGTCATGATGCCAACTAATAGATTTTTCTACTGTTCACCGGAAGATATACAGTAATTTCTTTGTCGAAAATATCTGTGACTACACGTAGATCCTCGGGTGTATTCTGATTAAGATCTAGCAAAATGTACCCGTAGGGCTTATTTGTTGCCTGAGTCTACGCTGACAGCAGAAATTTGGGAACACCTGGATATATTTGCTTATTGAGAGATATTAGTGAGCTAGAATCACGAACAACTCGGTAGATAATATAGATGGTGCAGTTCGAAGCAAGGGTTTTCATACATTTGCTCTGATGAAACAGATTGTGTAGAACTAGGGTTATGGAAAATTATTCATGATGAGAGCAAACAATAAACAGTTTTAGCCTTTCCTGCGAGAACTGTTCAATGGATTCAGCTAAATCATCAATAATCAGCCATGAGTTTGGCTCAATACTATTGAAAACATCAAGTCCCCGTATGAATTGTAATGGCATGTATGTGGCAATAGCTTTGATTTGATCGTAGGACTCCTGCCAAATACCATAGCAATAATAAATTTTCTTTGTTTTTTCCACAAACTTTTTATTACAATTTTGAATTATTTTAGTTAAAAGTGTCGTTTTGCCAGACATTGATGGACCACAATGAAACAATCTGAATGGTGTTTTAAATTGATAGATACTGCTGCTGCTGTTGACAACAGTCGGACTACAATTAACTGTAAACCATACTTGTCCAATGAATAAATAATAATTTTCCCTTAGATCAATTTAGCACAAGAACAACAAAAACAATATATCTTTCATTTATTAACATCAACACTTTTCTGTACAGCATGAATAAAACACACTATTTGTTCAACAGGAACAACAGCAACAATATTTCTTTCAGTTATTAACATCAACCCTTTTGGGTACAGCATGAATAGCACACACTATTTGTGTAATAAGAACAATAGGAACAATATTTCTTTCATTTATCAACAAAAACACTTTTTTGTACAGCAAGAACAACAATATTTATTAACAACAGCACTATTGTACAACAATAGCATTTTTCATTTATTGACAAAAACACTTTCTGTACTGCAAGAACAACAATAGTACATTCATTTATTAACAACACCACTGTTCTACAACAATAACATTTTTCATTTATTGACAAAAAACATTTTTTTTACAGCAAGAACAATAATAGTACACACTATTTGCTCATCAACAACAGCATTTTTCATTAATTGACATCACATTTTGTACAACTTAAAATCTGCAGCACGAATAGCGATAGCACACACTATTTGTAAAACAACACTAGCATGAAGAACAACATTATTTTCACTTATTGACAAAACTTAAAATAGCACACACTATTGGTTTAATAACAATAGCATGAAGAATAGCATTTTTCACTTATTGACAAAAAAACAACTTACAACACGAACAATAACAGCACAGTTGAACAAAATTCTATGAATTTAAAGGATGTGAATATCCTCCACTCCCGGGGGCCGCGGACCGAAGGTCGGCCGTGGGCGGGACCCCACACCTCCCGCGGACCACGCGAGGGGTACGGGAAAACCGTATACAATAGCCGCTGCTGCAGGTTAGGTTGTACTATTTGAGCATTTAAGTTAATTTGTCAGGTTAGGTTAGGTTAATTTATCCAGACCGAGTTGGTTGCGATAGTCTACACATTCAACCCCGTCTGAAATTTGATAGTGGACGTGGTGGAGTACTTTTACACCATCCTCGAGCACAATGACCTTGTCAGATATAAATTACATGGCATTTTTTTCAATTCTAAGAGTATAGTTTCTATACTGCAGAGAGCGAATTGTGCTCTTGGCCCTAGACAACTATCTACGCAGTTTCTGTAGACACTATGTTGAAATTGTTTTTTACAAAATGTGTAGGCACCCCTTTACACGCCTGCCTTACATCTTTGTCGCGTGTTTCTACACAATAAACTTTAGGACCGGGAACACCCTATTGGATATTAAATCGCTCCCCGTTTGTGATCTTAACACTAGTAGTTGATTGAGAACTTCGCCTTTCACTAACTCGGGCTAGAGGGATATATTCCAGTTAGTGAAATCCATCTGCAAGCTTATGTACACCCCTTTGTCCCCATCATCTAACAGTTCCCCGGTTTGAACTTTTAACACAAGAAAATCTCTATTCCCATGATAAACTTAAACCTCCCCCTCCCTTGGCCATTGTACCTTGTACACATTGTAAAAGAACGACAACATGAGCTTTTTGGAAATTTCCAGTACTGAACAACCTCCCGGTATATTCTTGTTCATTACAACTTTTTTTTCTTTCTCTGTAGAAGAACCCTGTTCGGCTCTATGCTCGTGAATGTTGTAAAATTAGCGTCTGCTATAATTCGTGCACATTCCTGGGGGCAGGTTACAACGTCGCAATGTGATCTGTTTCGTACGCTTTCATACATTTTCCCAAAATCTGAATTTAAAATAAACTTGTATATTTCCTTTTCAACTTTGCTTTTTGCCTGAAGCGTTTACCGACAAAGGTGTCGATAAACGTCTTCAAGTATGGCTTCTGACTGAATTGCAGGGCCATAGGTATTTTTGTAATCTTGAAACCGTTGTTCACCATCCATCGCAAAATCACATGGTGAACAATGATATTCTGTTTAGGGTCCAGATCTGCAATCACTTTCTGTTTGGAGGGGGTCCAGTGCATGCACATATCATCAACTAAAGATCGATTGTTTGGGCTCAGCGAGTCCTTGGTCACTGGTCTATTGACACAAGGACATACAAAATCCTTGACAGAATTGTGAAGTTCCAATGGTATGTGCCTGTCAATTTCAAAGAACCATCCTTGTGGTCAATTGTCCTAAACGGTGTGAATTTCGGGGATCTCAAAAGGATTCTCAAGCCATTTATAATTTCCAAACGGCAAAGAGTAGTGAGACTTTGCCGAGGGGTACGATGAGTTCATGTCAAGGAAAACCGCATCTGACTTTACACCAGTGTCTTGTCCACTTGGATCTGTTTTTAAAACGCAATCTCCATGAAAAACATACCCCCATTCATCAATCTTTCTACAAAAAGGTGTTGATCCACATCAGTGGTCAGCCCTATTTCCTCCCTACTATTTTCTGGAATTAAGTCCATCACCAAATATGGTGTGGAAAAATAGTAGCCAATATCTAATCCAAACTCTGAATAAATTTGATCTGTGTTTTTACAGACAATATCTAATAGAGTGAGTATGTCATTGGCCAAGTACATTCTACAATAATTCCATTCATTTTTACAATTACCCTTAGCTCATACCCTCTCGGATAATTCATATTCCTCGGCAGTGCATTCACTATTGGTAAGTGATTTATAGAAAGCTTCAATTGGAGGTAGTTTCTCCTCACTTAACCGTATGCCAGAACATTAATAGTCATACGCATATATGCCTTTACATGTCAGTAGGTCATATATTTCACTCTCTGGAAAGTGCTGTTTAAGCAGAGGAAAATTATCAGAATTGTCGCTTTTCTGCAATTGAATCAATTGACTCAAAGCCTTGGGGAAGACACTATATGAATTCAAAAACCTGATTTTATTCCAGTATGTATGTCCATTATCCTCCGCCTGCCATTTAAACTCTAGAAACACCAGCTTCTCAGCTGAATTGGGGAAAATATTGTAGGTAATTGAATTGTTTACCCATGGACTATCTACTCCCCCTCCCTCTCTGTACATACGTGCCAAAGCCGGTAAAATAAATTTTAAATCATAATTTGAATTGTGAATGAAAACCGGTATAAAAAACTGCTGGCTTACATTCACATTGCACGGTTGATGTGCTAAACCATGAAAATTACTACCCCCTGATGATATTAACTGCCACAAGTGATTATGGTCTCTGACTTTCCCCATCCCTCCTATTTTCTCCCTAGTCCCCTCTTCAAATTCCCCCTTACAAACCCAGTATATTTTTTGATTTTTAATCGCTAGACGATCCTCTGAGGATAACAACATTGGGTAATGAGTATTTCTCAAACGAGAAATAGCTCCATTTGCAGTGACAATTAATTTAGTCAATGCCTTGATCATGCACTCATTCTCATCCAACGTTTCGACTATTTCTAACAACTGCATTGTGTTAGAGTTGTCTCTTTGTGCTTGGGCATAGTAAACCACAATAGCTTGATGTTCTTTGATTCGATTCAGAAATCGGGTGTCGTTCACATCCACTAGCCTATCTTCACAATCCAAAGCGATCTTATTGCTTTGAAGGAGTGTATTTTGAAAAAATTAAATCTTAAAAAGGCCTTGTCACCCGAAACTTTTTCCACTGATTGATAACCATGACGTCTACAATGTTTCATCTGATTTTATAATTTTAAATCACTACGAAGTGGGAACAGGCAATTTGGGCAATAAAAATGTACCCCTAGGTCCTTAACAACCTCCCAGAACTCTACTAATTTCTGTAATAGGATTAAAATGGTCAATTGCATTGGGTTCACTAGGTGGTGTGTATAACAACCAAACCCAGTGCTTCACCAATTCAATTGACAGGCCCCTTACTGGGAACGACACCCCCTTTTTATTAGAACGTGCTCCATCCTCAAATTCAGTTTCATATTGGATCAAAGTAACGCAGATATTTAAATGAGCATTAGCCCGTTCGAAAATATCAATTGACCTTAGCGTTACTGAAAATTTTCCCTCTAAACAAGAGAAATCTACAGGGGGGAAATCAGATCCCTCCTTCCCATGGACAGTCCAGTATTCCAAATTTTCTTTTTAGCATCATTTTTCAAAGGTCGGAAAGCTTATATGAGAAAAGCGTACATGAAACATTTTTGGCCTGTTTCAAAACAGATTCGTTGAAAGCCCTTACAACCTTCTAAATCGGGATTACATTTTAAAATTATAGAATCTGTCCCTGCCCCACCTCCTCTTAAAATAAAATCTTTATTTAAATTACAAATAGTAACCCTTAAATTTTTAATAAATAAAGCTACAGAACTACTCCTATTTTCATTATAATTTTCGATATGCGTGATAATGTGGTCTACTCATTGCATGAAAACTATTTTATAGTTTTCGAAATGTGAAGAGGCCACTAGCATCTCGGTGTGTACATAATGGTCATACAACTCACTTTTGCCCTCGTTTAAATAGAATATCTTTAAAACAATTGAAACCTTAATAAAGTCCCTACCCCCCACACCTGAATCTGGTTTTTTAACAGTGCACGAATTTCTTCTACATATACATGAAGACTATCTATAGGGTCAAATATAAAATCCCTCCATAAGTGAATTAAAGGGATAAAATAGCCTAAAAATAGCCTGTTTTCAATGTGTAGGCTGTTATTTTCCAGATTTTCTAGAGAAAATGATAAAAAGGAAACCGTTATGTCTCGCATCTCTTATTGAAGCCTTTATTACGCAAATTAGAATGTCAAATTTTGTCTAACGGTACGATTCTCAGTCCTTCGAATTGACTTGGGAAAAAGAATCATTATTGAGAAATAAAAATATAGAAACTCACATTTAAATTTGTAGCTTGCATGTTGAGAGCTGTAGCTCTAGCATTGCATTGGCCGTGAAGGGCCCGGTAGTGCTTGATAGGGGGACCTCACAATCTTGTGCAGCAGTGACGTTATGAGCAGCCACCACTTTCTCTTTAATTTTCTACCACGCTGCATTGCTACCTGCGCAGATGGAACTTGGGCAGGCAGCGCTGGTCTGGAACAGATGTGGGTGGTTCTGGATGGGCCAGCTATCTCCAGCTGTTTAACAGGAGTTACATCATTACCCCTTGCCCTCTTACTGGGAGAGGGGCATTTCTCATAATTGTCCTTAAAAAGAAGAAAAAATTTAGTATTAAATAATGACCCCCTTTTTACAGAAAAAGAAAAAATTAGTAAAAGTAGGATTTTTATGAAAATCCTCTTAAACTAATAATCATCTAAAGAGTAGATAAAATCTATGAATACGAAAATAAGAGTATTTAAATTGCCCCATCCCTTCCTTTCCAGGAAGGAAAAAATTGAAGATTTAACTAAACCATTATATCTCTTCATAACTGAAGTATCTGCTTTCATTAAAGCCATTTGAGAATAGAACACTCCCCTCATAAGGTTTAAATATCTGCAAAAGCAAGCCTTTCCCTCTTTTGATAATAAAAGATGTCTTTGTTTAGAGTGCAAGAGACACAAATCTAATTTTGGCAAGCCTCCCCCCCCTACATTAAAGACTTTACTTTCTAGCCTAATACTATCAGAGTTAAAAAGCATAGTTTTCACCCCCTCTCCCCCTGAGAATATAAAAGACACTTTATCGAAAGAAAGGTATAGAAAAATGGAATAATATGCACTTTAAAGGTCTTTTAGCATCTGCCTTTTTACATAATTTCCATGTTCTAAAAATAACTCTTTTAATTCTGCAAATAATTCATTTCCCTTTCTCAGATCGTTTAGAATTATGCGAGCCCGCAATCTTAATCCTTTCAATGTGGTGCGACCACCCTTTGTTTTTCTTAATTTAGATAAGGCGCGTGCTAAGGTTGTTTACTAAATCTCCCTCAAGATATAATCACATACAGTTTTTGTCTATATCGCGAGTGTACCAATTCTGGTGGTTTTATATGCATGTGAAAAGACAATTTGAGAAGCTACTTCAAATGAAAGAACTAAATGGTGATGAATGGAGGAGGGATGAGGGGTCTACGTAGTGGAAAAAAGAGCGTATTTACGCTTTCTGATGACTATAAACATCGCATAGTGGAGATTTTTCTTGGGGGGGGGGGTATACCCTGAATTTGAATATGTTGGAGGGGACTATAAAAAAGATTTTATGTGGAAAAACCTACGAAAATTTACTAAACAGAACTCACATTATAAATCTATGTAGCTAAAGCTTCCAAGTCAACAATATCTGATGTTTTCTCCATAATGTCTTGAGACGGTATGGTATTTCAACCTTAACGCATGCTCTTTATAAGCAAAATCTTAAGGCTGAATTGTGATGGAAGAGAAACCTTACGTAAGTCCATTGACCTAGAAAGAGATACGTGATCCTGTCCCGTTAGAATTCCCCGTTGATTATGTAATCAATTTCCCAGAAATCCTGTCCCTTTCGTGGATCAATACCATTGATTCAGGTTAGGTATTCAGTGCGCATGTGCAAATCTCGTCCTGGAGTCAATAGGCTTAGAAACATCCCCGTCAATTATGTAATCAATTTCCCAGAAATCTAGTCCCCTTCGTTGATCAATAATCTGACTGTGACGTCACTTAACCTTGGACTAGCACCCCCTTTTCTACTCCTATCAGTAATCTGTATGCAGATAATATGTTTTGATTTAGTTGAACTTTCCCCTCAGCGTTTCCTCAGATGTCTATTTCAATATCCTCAGCCTTGGTAGTACTCTCAAAAGAAGCAATAGTTTTAGTGGTAGTAGTGGAAGTAGCAGCAGTAGTAGTAGTTGTAGTGGCAGCAGTAGTAGTAGTCGTGATAGTTCTAGTAGTAGTAGTAGTGTGCAAGTATTGCCTTTTTGGTCAATTGATCATCTCGCTTATCAATTCCTGAGAATTGTAAATTAATGTACTTAGTCATTCCTGAGGTACGCCATTTTGACAACCCATATGTACGTGACCTGCATTAATTTAGCTCAACGTTTCCCTCAAAACTGTCTCAAAGCCTCATCTGAATTCTTTTTATCTTTTTGGAAAGTAAAGTGCAAACATACCCACCTTTGTCGATAACATATACCATACATAAAAACGAACGAATTGCCTAACTTAAAGTAGTTGCCCCGATGGCTCTGGCAGATTTGACATCCCAAAAAGCATAATTACTGGACCTTTCAAAAATGTTGAACAAAATAAGTGTCTCAAAATTTTGATTGGATGTGTTTTGGGTAATGATGAGCATGGGAGACGGAGGCTGGTTGCCTCCCAATCACTACTTACTCTTAAAAAGGGCACTAGCATCCCGATTTTTTCGATAAAAATAGGCCCCATCCGAAGTTTATACGCCCACCCATCCCATTAAATCCTTATATGCTCCATGGGTATAGCTTACAACCCTTGCATCCTGGCTCTGGGGGGTTTTGTCAACACTGGAGGTAATGTTTTATGTTTTTTGGACTATTCGTAACAAAATGGCTAACTGACAGTTTTCAATCAGATGCGTTTGGAAAAAAGAGGGCTAGTTGCCCTCTAACATTTTTGACTCTTAAAAGGGAACTAGAACTTTCAATTTCCAATCAATTGAGCCTCCTCTAAAGCTTATAGGACTACTCCTTCTATAAAAACCTCAACCCTTGCCCTCAGACTCTGGGGGTTTGTTTCAACCCCTAAGGCCTTGTTATATGATTTTTTGACTATTTTGAATAAAATGACTTTCTCAAAATTTCGATTGGATGCATTTGGGACAAAGAGGACGAGGGGGAGGCTAGCTACTCACCGATGACGTTTGACTCTTAAAAAATGGCTCTGGAACTTCTTATTTCCAATTGAATGAGCCCCCTCCGAAGTCTATACGACCACTCCTTCCATAAAAACCTTATATGTTAATAATGGACATTTAGTATAACTTAGCACCCTTGCCCTGAGGGCCGTGGATGAAGGGGTTGTCATCCTCAAAGACAAAATTACTGGACCTTTCATCTCTGTTGATTCATGTGTTGAAGGGATGTTGAAGAAAATCAAAGGTGCTATGTCCACACTGCTACTAATGCCACTACTGCACTAGTAGATTGCTTCTATTGAATTCTGAGGGGCCCCCGTACCAAACAGGTTTTTCTGGAAAGTTTCAAAGTTCACTGCCTTTTTGGTGATAAGCTCAAAAAAAAACCAGCACGTCTTGTTTTCAGAGCAGGAATGACACAGTTTCAAAGTTCATTTTTGATCTGGTTAAGTGGGTATAATCTGGTTTGGTTTGCTATTGCGAGAGGACTCAAGCGATTTCTTTCTTTGTCATGAGATTTACGTAATTAATTAAACCTGTATTATAATACCAGCGTGTCTTGTTTCGTTGTAATGCAATTATTTTTTGTATATACAAAAAGGGGTAATGAGATATGCGAGCATTTGCAAAAAAGGGGTAATTACTGTTGAAAAGGGTAATTACTTCTTTAGTTTACGAGATTTGCGAATTTTTTCGAAAAGATCTCAGTTACATACGGATTCAGTTACACGGGGATTAGTTAAATGAGGTCAAGTTGCATGGGGGGTTCAATAGCACGAGGGGTTGCAATTATTTTTTGTATATACAAAAAGGGGTAATGAGATATGCGAGCATTTGCGAAAAAGGGGTAATTAATGTTGAAAAGGGTAATTACTTCTTTAGTTTACGAGATTTGCGAATTTTTTTCGAAAAGATCTCAGTTACATACGGATTCAGTTACACGGGGATTAGTTAAATGAGGTCAAGTTGCATGGGGGGTTCAATAGCACGAGGGGTTCAGTTGCATGGAGGAGTTCAGAAGCTTGGGATTCAGTTACATGGGGTCGGTGGTCGTTATAATACACAAGTTCTATTTGAACAGTGTTGTGAGATCCCCTATCACACCCCCAAAGGACTCCGATCCCTCCCAAACCAACCCGTGTATTAGCGAAGTTACTCTGTGGTCGTTTCATCTTTGGTATTATTTGATTAATTGACTGTTTGATAAATGAAAAAAACGTTATTTTATTCCAGTTTTTCTAAAAACCATTATTTTCTATAACTTAAATTAAGTTTGTTAAACTTCCGATGGTTAAGAAAGCGTAACAGGTAATTAAAGTATTAGGAATGGGATGCTATAATTAGAATGATTTTAAGTTGAAAAATTGTGACGTAAAAATAACTCAGTTATTTGCTTGTGTGTATAGGAATTCCCATGTTATTTGCTTGCATGTATAGGAATTCCCTTGTTATTTGCTTGCATGTATAGGAATTCCCATGTTATTTGCTTTCTTGTATAGGAATTCCCATGTTATTTGATTGCTTGTATAGGAATTCCGATGTTATTTGCTTGCGTGTATAGGAATTCCCAAGTTATTTGGTAGATTGTATATGAATTCCAAAGTTAATTTATTTCATGTATAGTAATTACAAAGTTATTTGATTTAATGTATAGTACTTCCCTTGTACTTTTATATAATTTATATTACTTACCATGTTATTATAGATAATGAATATGAAATCCCAAGTTATTTGCTTGCTTGTATAGGAATTCCCATGTTATTTGCTTGCGTGTATAGGAATTCCCAAGTTATTTGCTTGCATGTATAGGAATTCCCTTGTTATTTGCTTGCATGTATAGGAAGTCCCATGTTATTTGCTTGCTTGTATAGGAATTACCATGTTATTTGCTTGCTTGTATAGGAATTCCCAGGTTATTTGCGTGCATGTATAGGAATTCTCTTGTTATTTGCTTGCATGTATAGGAATTCACATGTTATTTGCTTGCATGTATAGGAAATCCCAGGTTATTTGCTTGCATGTATAGGAATTCCTATGTTATTTGCTTGCGTGTATAGGAATTCCCTTGTTATTTGCTTTCATGTATAGGAATTTCCTTGTTATTTGCTTGCTTGTATAGGAATTCCTATGTTATTTGCTTGCGTGTATAGGAATTCCCATGTTATTTGCTTGCATGTATAGGAATTCCCATGTTATTTGCTTGCGTATATAGGAATTCCCATGCTCTTTTAAGGGCTTATGTCCCCCCCCAGGCTATTCTAAGAGTGTATGCCCCCGTCCTATGCTAGTCCAGGAACTTATGGTCCTTCCTCTGCGATTATAAGGGCTTTTTCCGGGTGGTTTTTCTTTAGTTGGTACCCATTAAAAACAAAATTTTTTTGTTAAATAAGTAGTTCTTATATCTTTTAAGAGAGCTTTACGAGGTTTGAGACTCTCTGTTGCCTGATTCCGTTTGATTTTTCTTTAATTAGTGCTCATTAAAAACGAAATTTTTGTGTTAAATAAGTAATTCTTGTATATTTTAAAATATGTTTACGGGGTTTGAGAGACTCGGTGGTCTGATTCCGTGTGATTTTTCTTTACTTGGTGCCCATTAAAAAAGTTGCTAGCGAAAACCCCGTGTGGATGAGTTGAAATAAAAAATTTTAACGAGAAATGGCTGAAAAGTGTTTTGGGGGAGATGGGTTGATTGGCAGAAGGATGTATTAGCGAATTTAAAGTGGAGGGCGAGTTGCTAGTGAAAAAAATCTAAGCTAAGAGGGGTTTTTGACCGTAAACTCTAGTTTTCTGTAAGAAAATTATGGAAAATACAATTCGCTGGTTCATAGGTGAAACTTGAGTCCAGGTATGGATCAAAAATAAACTTTTTCTGTAGAATCTGAGCTAATAAGGGTTTTTGATCATAAACTCTAGTTTCCTGTAAGAAAATTATGCAAAATACAATTCTCTCGTTCAAATGTGAAACTTAGGTCCATTCTCTGGTTCAAATGTGGAAAAACCCGTGTGAATGAGTTAAAATAGAAATTTTTTTAACAAGAAATGACTGAAAAGTGTTTTGGAGGAGATGGGTTAATTGGCAGAAGGATGTATTAGCGTAGCTATAGTGGAGGCCGAGTTGCTAGTGAAAAACCCGTGTGGACGAGTTGAAATAAAAAATTTTAACAAGAAATGTCTGAAAAGTGTTTTGGGGGAGATGGGTTGATTGGCAGAAGGATGTATTAGCGAAGTTATAGTGGAGGGCAAGTTGCTAGTGAAAAATCTAAGCTAATAAGGGTTTTTGACCGTAAACTCTAGTTTTTTGTAAGAAAATTATGGAAAATACAATTTGTTGGTTCATAGGTGAAACTTAAGTCCAGGTATGGATTGAAAAGAAATTAAATTCAAGAAATTATGAAAAAATTCTCAGTCTAAGTAGCAAATTCTTTATTTAATTCACCTGTTTGATAAACAAAAAGACATTTCTTTCAAGAAATTATGACAAAATTCTAAGTAAGTAAAAAACTCTTTATTTTTTTCACGAGTTAGATAAACGATGTATAGAAATTTCGGTAAAGAAATTATTACAAAATTCTAAGTAAGTAATAAACTCTTTATTGTTTTCACTAGTTAGATATAAGATTTAGAAATTTCATTCAAGAAATTATGAAAAAATTCTCAGTCTAAGTAGCAAATTCTTTCTTGAATTCACCTGTTGGATAAATAAAAAAACCATTTCGTTCAAGAAATTATGACAAAATTCTAAGTAAGTAACAAACTCTTTATTGTTTTCACGAGTTAGATATACGATTAAGAAATTTCATTCAAGAAATTATGAAAAAATTCTCAGTCTAAGTAGCAAATTCTTTCTTGAATTAAACTGATGGACAAATAAAAAAACAATTTCGTTCAAGAAATTATGACAAAATTCTAAGTAAGTAACAAACTCTTTATTGTTTTCAAGAGTTAGATAAAAGATATAGAAATTAATTTCAAGAAATTATGAAAAAATTCTCAGTAAGTAACCATTTCTTTCTTGAAGTCAACTGTTGGATACACAGTACGGAAATTTCATTCAAGAAATTATGAAAATATTTGTAAGTAAGTAATAAACTCTATATTGATTCCACCTATTGGATATACAGTACAGATACTTCATACAATAAATTATTATTGAATTCACCTGTTTTATAAACAAAAATACATATCGATCAATAAATTATGACAAAATTCTAATTAAGTAACAAACTCTTTATTGTTTTCATGAGTTAGATAAACGATTTATAAATTAATTTCAATAAATTATTAAAAAATTCTCAGTAAGTAACCATTTCTTTCTTGAAGTCAACTGTTGGATACACAGTACGGAAATTTCATTCAAGAAATTATGAAAATATTTGTAAGTAAGTAACAAACTCTTTATTGATTCCACCTCTTGGATATCCAGTACAGATACTTCATTCAAGAAATTATGAAAAAATCGCAAGTAAGTAACTTTTTTTCTCTTTATCACAAACAATTTTCACTTAGCTACATGAAGTAGAAATTTAATTCAAGAAATTATGAAAAAATTCTCAGTAATTAACAATTTCTTTCTTGAAGTCAACTCTTAGATACACAATACGGAAGTTTCATTCAAGAAATTATGAAAGTATTTGTAAGTAAGTAACAATCTCTTTATTGATTTCACCTCTTGAATATACAGTACAGATACTTCATTCAAGAAATTATGAAAAAAATTCTAAATAAGTAACAAATCCTTTCTTGAAGTTACCTCATGGATACACAAAGCAGAAATTTCATTTAAGAAATTATAAAAAATTGTAAGTAAATAGCAAATTCTTTCTTGAATTCACCAGCTGGATAAGCAAAAAGACATTTCTTTCAAAAAATTATGACAAAGTTCTAAGTAAGTAACAAACTCTTTCTTGAAGTTACCTCATGGACACACAATGCAGAAATTTCATTTAAGAAATCACCTGCTGGATAAACAAAAAAGACATTTCGTTCAAGAAACTATGACAAAATTCCAAGTAAGTAACAAACTCTTTATTGTTTTCATGACTTAGATGCACGATGTAGAAATTTAATTCAAGAAATTATGCAAAAATTCTCAGCAAGTAACAATTTCTTTCTTGAAGTCAACTCTTGTGTATAAATTTAATTCAAGAAATTATGAAAAAATTCTCAGTAAGTAACAATTTCTTTCTTGAAGTCAACTCTTGGATACACAATACGTGAATTTCATTCAAGCAATTATGAAAAAATTGTAACTAAGTAACAAATTCTTTCTTGAATTCACTTGTTGAATAAACAAAAATAAATTTCATTCAAGAAATTATGACAAAATTCTAAGTAAGTAACAAACTCTTTATTGTTTTCACGAGTTAGATATACGATGTAGAAATTA
The DNA here is from genome assembly GCF_049724085.1 of Artemia sp. Qi Xiang Cuo. Taxonomy (NCBI): domain Eukaryota; kingdom Metazoa; phylum Arthropoda; class Branchiopoda; order Anostraca; family Artemiidae; genus Artemia; species Artemia sp. Qi Xiang Cuo. The sequence goes on from NC_142801.1 coordinate 41,782,156, forward strand.
AATTCAAGAAATTATTAAAAAAATCTCTGTGTAAGGATTAAATTCTTTTTTGAATTAACCTGTTGGATGAACAAAAAGACATTTCGTTCATGAAATTATTACAAAATTTTAAGTAAGTAACAAACTATTTATTGTTTTCACGAGTTAGATAAACGATGTAGAGAAATTTCCTTCAAGAAATTATGACAAAATTCTAAGTAAGTAACAAACTCTTTATTGTTTTCACGAGTTAGATATACGATGTATAAATTTCATTCAAGAAATTATGAAAATATTATCAGTATCAGTAGAAAGTTCTTTCTTAAATTCACCTGTATGATAAATAAACAAACCATTTCGTTCAAGAAATTATGATAAAATTCTAAGTAAGTAACAAACTCTTTATTGTTTTCACGAGTTAGATAAACGATGTAGAAATTAATTTCAAGAAATTATGAAAAATTCTCAGTAAGTAACCATTTCATTCTTGAAGTCAACTGTTGGATACACAGTACGGAAATTTCATTCAAGAAATTATGAAAATATTTGTAAGTAAGTAACAAACTCTTTATTGATTCCACCTCTTGGATATACAGTACAGATACTTCATTCAAGAAATTATTCTTGAATTCACCTTTTGGATAAAAAAAAAGACAGTTCTTTCAAGAAATTATGACAAAATTATAAGTAAGTAAAAAACTCTTTATTGTTTTCACGAGTTAGAGAAACGATGTAGAAATTAATTTCAATAAATTATGAAAAACTTCTCAGTAAGTAACCATTTCTTTCTTGAAGTCAACTGTCGGATACACAGTACGGAAATTTCATTCAAGAAATTATGAAAATATTTGTAAGTAAGTAACAAACTCTTTATTGATTCCACCTCTTGGATATACAGTACAGATACTTCATTCAAGAAATTATGAAAAAATCGCAAGTAAGTAACTTTTTTTCTCTTTATCAAATTCTTTATTTATTAACAAGTTTGTATAAAAAAAAAAAAAAAAAAAAAAAAAATAAATCACGTTAAATAAATTATTAAAAAAGTATAATTAATAAAAAAAATTATTTTTTTTAACGATTTATATAAACTATATAGAAATAAAATTAATTAAATTATTAAAAAAATTATAAGTAAGTAACCATTTCTTTCTTGAAGTTAACTCTTGGATACACAATACGGAAATTTCATTAAATAAATTATTAAAATATTTGTAAGTAAGTAAAAAACTATTTATTAATTTAACATCTTGTATATACAGTGCAAATACTTCATTCAATAAATTATGAAAAAATCTCAAGTAAGTAGCTTTTTTTTTTCTTTATCACAAACAATTTTCTATTAGCTACAAAATGTGGGAAATTTAATTCAAGAAATTATTAAAAAATTTTCAGTAAGTAACAATTTCTTTCTTGAAGTCAACTCTTGGATAAACACAATACGGAAATTACATTCAAGAAATTATAAAAAATATTTGTAAGTAAGTAACAAGCTCTTTATTGATTTCACCTCTTGAATATACAGTACAGATACTTCATTCAAGAAACGTGATTAAACACGTTTTGAAACTACATGCTATTTGTATGCCTTTCCTTGGCACCTTTCCAAATGAACAGGGATTCCCCACTGGTTCCTACACATTGCAAAAAGTGAGCAGTACTAAAACTCCACGTTTTCAACCAGACTGGTTTTTTAGGCTCAAACACGTAGCTATACGCCAATACGAGATATCATTATTACATTTTTTGTCAGGTTCATTAAGTCCTCGTAACGTGCCCCCACGTAACGAGGTGTAAATGTAAATTAAAAAAATGAAATAAATCTGTTTATAATATTCATATATAAAAATAATGTTAGATAAAAAAAAAGTCTGGTTTAAAAAGTGTAGTTTTAGTAATGCTCACTTTTTTGCAATGTGTAGGAACCAGTGTGGAATCCCTGTTCGTTTGGAAAGGTGCCAAGGAAAGGCATACAAATAGCATGTAGTTTCAAAACGTGTTTAATCACGTTTCTTGAATGAAGTATCTGTACTGTATATTCAAGAGGTGAAATCAATAAAGAGCTTGTTACTTACTTACAAATATTTTTTATAATTTCTTGAATGAAATTTCCTTATTGTGTGTATACAATATTTGAATTAGATAAATAATTTGATTTTTAATTAAATAATATTTTTTCATAATTTCTGTAATTTAAGTTCAAACCCCTTTCATCTCTTTTACAATTTTGTTTTATAAAGAAAAAAAAAAGCTAAATAAATGCGATTTTTTAATAATTTAATGAATGAATTATATCCACTTTATATAAATTAGTTGAAATTAATAAAGAGTTTGTTACTTACTTACAAATATTTTCATAATTTATTGAATGAAATTTCCGTATTGTGTATCCAAGAGTTAACTTCAAGAAAGAAATGGTTACTTACTGATAATTTTTTTCATAATTTCATGAATTTTATTTCAACAACTTTTTTCAAAATAGTGTAAACAAATAATTTTTTTTCTTTCTTAGAAATTTTTAAATATTTATTGAACCAAATTTATTTTTTTTTTTTTTTTTTTTTATCCAACAGGTGAATTCAAGAAAGAATTTGATAAAGAGAAAAAAAGTTACTTACTTGCGATTTTTTCATAATTTCTTGAATGAAGTATCTGTACTGTATATCCAAGAGGTGGAATCAATAAAGAGTTTGTTACTTACTTACAAATATTTTCATAATTTCTTGAATGAAATTTCCGTACTGTTTATCCAACAGTTGACTTCAAGAAAGAAATGGTTACTTACTGAGAAGTTTTTCATAATTTCTTGAAATTAATTTCTACATAGTTTATCTAACTCGTGAAAAAAATAAAGAGTTTGTTACTTACTTATACTTTTGTCATAATTTATTGAACGAAATGTCTTTTTGTTTATACACCAGGTGAATTCGATAATAATTTCTTGAATGAAGTATCTGTACTGTATATCCCAGAGGTGGAATCAATAAAGAGTTTGTTACATACTTACAAATATTTTCATAATTTATTGAATGAAATTTCCGTACTGTTTATCCAACAGTTGACTTCAAGAAAGAAATGGTTACTTACTGAGAATTTTTTCATAATTTCTCGAAATTAATTTCTACATCGTTTATCTAAATCGTGAAAACAATAAAGAGTTTTTTACTTACTTAGAATTTTATCATAATTTCTTGAACGAAATTTTTTGTTTATTTATAAACCAGGTTAATACAAGAAAGAATTTTCTACATAGACTGAGAATTTTTTCATAATTTCTTGAATTAAATTTATAAATCGTATATCTAACTCGTGAAAACAATAAAGAGTTTTTTACTTAATTAGAATTTTTTCATAATTTCTTGAATGAAATTTTTATAAATCCTTTATCTAACTCGTGAAAACAATAAAGAGTTTGTTACTTACTTAAAATTTTGTAATAATTTCTTGAACGAAATGTCTTTTTGTTTATACAACATGTGAATTCAAGAAAGAATTTGCTACTTAGACTGAGAATTTTTTCATAATTTATTGAATTTAATTTCTACATCGTATATCTAACTCGTGAAAACAATAAAGAGTTTGTTACTTGCTTAGAATTTTGTCATAATTTCTTGAATGAAATTTATTTTTGTTTATTCAACAAGTGAATTCAAGAAAGAATTTGTCACTTAGTTACAATTTTTTCATTATTGCTTGAATGAAATTACAGTTTTGTGTATCAAAGAGTTGACTTCAAGAAAGATATTGTTACTTACTGATAATTTTTTCATAATTTTTTGAATTAAATTTCTACACAAGAGTTGACTTCAAGAAGGAAATTGTTACTTGCTGATAATTTTTTCATAATTTCTTGAATTAAATTTCTACATCGTGTATCTAAGTCATGAAAACAATAAAGAGTTTGTTACTTACTTGGAATTTTGTCATAGTTTCTTGAACGAAATGACTTTTTTGTTTATCCAGCAGGTGATTTCTTAAATGAAATTTCTGCATTGTGTATCCATGAGGTAGCTTCAAGAAAGAGTTTGTTACTTACTTAGAATTTTTGTCATAATTTCTTGAACGAAATGTCTTTTTGTTTATCCAGCTGGTGAATTCAAGAAAGAATTTGCTATTTACTTAAAATTTTTGATAATTTATTAAATTAAATTTATGAGTTGTGTATCAATGAGGTAAATTCAAGAAAGGATTTGTTACTTATTTACAATTTTTTTCATAATTTCTTGAATGAAGTATCTGTACTGTATATTCAAGAGGTGAAATCAATAAAGAGCTTGTTACTTACTTACAAATACCTTCATAATTTCTTGAATGAAACTTCCGTATTGTGTATCTAAGAGTTGACTTCAAGAAAGAAATTGTTAATTACTGAGAATTTTTTCATAATTTCTTGAATTAAATTTCTACATCATGTAGCTAAGTGAAAATTGTTTGTGATAAAGAGAAAAAAAGTTACTTACTTGCGATTTTTTCATAATTTATTGAATGAAGTATCTGTTCTGTATATCCAAGAGTTGGAATCAATAAAGAGTTTGTTACTTACTTACAAATATTTTAATAATTTATTGAATGTAATTTCCGTACTGTGTATCCAAGAGTTGACTTCAAGAAAGAAATGGTTACTTAATGAGAATTTTTTCATCATTTCTTGAAATTAATTTCTACATCGTTTATATCACTCGTGAAAACAATAAATAGTTTGTTACTTACTTAGAATTTTTTCATAATTTCTTGAAATAAATGTCTTTTTTTTTATCCAACAGGTGAATTCAAGAATAGTTTCTTGAATGAAGTATCTGTACTGTATATCCAAGAGGTGGAATCAATAAAGAGTTTGTTACTTACTTACAAATATTTTCATAATTTCTTGAATGAAATTTCCGTACTGTGTATCCAACAGTTGACTTCAAGAAAGAAACGGTTACTTACTGAGAAGTTTTTAATAATTTCTTGAAATTAATTTCTATATCGTTTATCTAACTCGTGAAATCAATAAAGAGTTAGTTACTTACTTAGAATTTTGTCATAATTTCTTGAAAGAAATGGTTCTTTTATTTATCCAACAGGTGAATTCAAGAAAGAATTTGCTACTTAGACGGAGAATTTTTTCATAATTTCTTGAATGAAATTTCTACATCGTTTATCTAACTCGTGAAAAAAATAAATAGTTTGTTACTTAATTATAATTTTGTAATTATGTATATAAATAAAGTTAGTTAGGCTGGATACTCAATTATTTTTCAATAAATGTCTTTCTTAAGAGACTGATAATTTTGTCATAATTTATTTAATTTAATATATAAATATTAAATATAGATCTAGACATAAATAAATAGTTGGGTAATTAATTAGAATTTTGTCATAATTTCTTGAATGAAATTTCTCTACATCGTTTATCTAACTCGTGAAAACAATAAAGAGTTTGTTAATTAATTAGAATTTTGTCATAATTTCTTGAACGAAATGTCTTTTTGTTTATACAACAGGTGAATTCAAGAAAGAATTTGCTACTTAGACTGAGAATTTTTTCATAATTTCTTGAATTTAATTTCTTTTCAATCCATACCTGGACTTAAGTTTCACCTATGAACCAACAAGTTGTATTTTCCATAATTTTCTTACAAAAAACTAGAGTTTACGGTCAAAAACCCTTATTAGCTTAGATTTTTCACTAGCAACTTGCCATCCACTATAACTTCGCTAATACATCCTTCTGCCAATCAACCCATCTCCCCCAAAACACCTTTCAGACATTTCTTGTTAAAATTTTTTATTTCAACTCGTCCACACGGGTTTTTCACTAGCAACTCGGTCTCCACTATAACTACGCTAATACATCCTTCTGCCAATTAACCCATCTCCTCCAAAACACTTTTCAGTCATTTCTTGCTAAAAAAATTTCTATTTTAACTCATTCACACGGGTTTTTCCACATTTGAACCAGAGAATGGATCTAAGTTTCACATTTGAACGAGAGAATTGTATTTTGCATAATTTGCTTACAGGAAACTAGAGTTTATGATCAAAAACCCTTATTAGCTCAGATTCTACAGAAAAAGTTTATTTTTTGATCCATACCTGGACTTAAGTTTCACCTATGAACCAACGATTAGTATTTTCCATAATTTTCTTACAGAAAACTAGAGTTTACGGTCAAAAACCCCTATTAGCTTAGATTTTTCGCTAGCAACTCGCCCTCCGCTTTAAATTCTCTAAAACATCCTTCTGCCAATCAGCCCATCTCCCCCAAAACATTTTTCAGCCATTTCTTGTTAAAATTTTTATTTCAACTCATCCACAAGGGGTTTTCGCTAGCAACTTTTTTAATGGGTACCAAGTAAAGAAAAATCACACGGAATCAGACAACCGAGTCTCTCAAACCCCGTAAAACTCTTTTAAAAGATACAAGAATTACTTATTTAACACAAAAATTTCGTTTTTAATGAGCACTAAGTAAAGAAAAATCAAACGGAATCAGGCAACAGAGAGTCTCAAACCACGTAAATATATTTTAAAATATATAATAAATAATTATTTAAAAAAAAAATTTAGTTTTTAATGGGTACCAAGTAAAGAAAAACCCCACGGAAAAAGCCCTTATAATAGCATAGGAAGAAAAATAAGCTCCTGTAATATCATAGGAAGGGGGCAAAAACACTTATAACAGCATGGGGGGGGGGACATAATCCCGTAAAATAGCATGGGAAGTCCTATAAAAGCAAGAACATAACAGTGGAATACCTAAACATGCAAGCAAATAACATGGTAATTCCTATACACGCAAGCAAAAAACATGGGAATTCCTATACATGCAAGCAAATAACAAGGAAATTCCTATACATGCAAGCAAATAACAAGGGAATTCCTATACAAGCAATCAAATAACATAGTAATTACTATACATGCAAGCAAATAACATTGGAGTTCCTATACATCCAAGCAAATACCATGTGAATTCCTATACAAGCAAGCAAATAACAAGTGAATTCCTATACATGCAAGCAAATAACATGGGAAGTCATATACAGGCAAGAAAATAACATGGGAATTCCTATACAAGCAAGAAAATAACATTTGAATTCCTATACACGCAAGCAAATAACATTGGAATTCCTATACACGCAAGCAAATAACTTGGGAATTCCTATACACGCAAGCAAATAACATGGGAATTCCTATACATGCAAGCAAAGAACATGGGAATGCCTATACATTCAAGCAAATATCTTTGGAATTACTATACATGCAAGAAAATAACATTGGATTTCCTATCCATTCTAGAAAATACCTTTTGAATTACTATACATGCATTCACATAACATGGGAATTCCTATACCTGCAAGCAAATAACATGGGAATTCCTATACACGCAAGCAAATAACTTAGGAATTCCTATTCATGCAAGCAAATACCATGGGAATTCCTATACATGCAAGCAAATAACATGGGAATTCCTATACATGCAAGCAAATAACAAGGGAATTCCTATACATGCAAGCAAATAACATGGGAATTCCTATACACACAAGCAAATAACTGAGTTATTTTTACGTCACAATTTTTCAACTTAAAATCATTCTAATTATAGCATCCCATTCCTAATACTTTAATTACCTGTTACGCTTTATTAACCATCGGAAGTTTAACAAACGTAAATTAAGTTATAGACAATACTGTTTTTTATAAAAAGTGTAATAAAATAACTTTTTTGTATTTTATAAAACCGTAATTTAAAAAAATAAAACCAAAGATGAAACGACCACAGAGTAACTTCGCTAATACCCGGGTTGGGATGGGTGGGATCGGAGTCCTTTGGGGGTGTGATAGGGGATCTCACAACACTGTTCAAATAGAACTTGTGTATTATAACGACCACCGACCCCATGTAACTGAATCCCAAGCTTCTGAACTCCTCCATGCAACTGAACCCCTCGTGCTATTGAACCCCCCATGCAACTTGACCTCATTTAACTAATCCCTGTGTAACTGAATCCGTATGTAACTGAGATCTTTTCGCAAAAAATTCGCAAATCTCGTAAACTAAAGAAGTAATTACCCTTTTAAACATTAATTACCCCTTTTTTGCAAATGCTCGCATATCTCATTACCCCTTTTTGTATATACAAAAAATAATTGCAAACCCTCGTGCTATTGAACCCCCCCTGCAACTTGACCTCATTTAACTACTCCCCGTGTAACTGAATCCGTATGTAACTGAGATCTTTTCGCAAAAAATTCGCAAATCTCGTAAACTAAAGAAGTAATTACCCTTTTCAACATTAATTACCCCTTTTTTGCAAATGCTCGCATATCTCATTACCCCTTTTTGTATATACAAAAAATAATTGTATTACAACGAAACAAGACACGCTGGTTTTATAATACAGGTTTAATTAATTACGTAAATCTCATGACAAAGAAAGAAATCGCTTGAGTCCTCTCGCAATAGCAAACCAAACCAGATTATACCCACTTAACCAGATCAAAAATGAACTTTGAAACTGCGTCATTCCTGCTCTGAAAACAAGACGTGCTGGTTTTTTTTTGAGCTTATCACCAAAAAGGCAGTGAACTTTGAAACTTTCCAGAAAAACCTGTTTGGTACGGGGGCCCCTTAGAATTCAATAGAAGCAATCTACTTGCACTACAGCTATTACTTCTACGCAAACTAAGGGTATTAAGGTGAAGCTTTCAAGGAATATTTAGACAGGTGTAGAACTAAATCAAAACAAACTATGAGAACGTAATTTGTCACAAAGGTGGCAAAGTAATACCTCAAAAATGACCTACATTATTCAGTTAGACCTTTCAGGGTTAGGTATGGCGGATTTTGAACAAGCCACAAGACACTATGTTTATAATTTTAGTGCTACTTCTACGGTTACTGTAATTAATGACACTAAGGGTATTAAGATGAAACTCTTAGGGAACGTTTAGGGGGAATTTCATTTAAAGGAAAGACCATATGCATGCAGGTTTTCAAAAGGGTATATAAGCAATGTGATAGGCAACTCTGCTCTTTCATTGCTAGTAATATCAATGCAACTTTTAGAAGAGCTAATTTGATCAAAAATTAAAAGTTCTGGTGTCCTTTTTAGGAGTCAAAAGTGATTGGAGGGCATGCAGCCCTCCTCTTTTGCCCATAATTTCCAAAGACTTATACCCAAAATTTTAAGACAGCCATTTTGTTCAGCATAGTTGAACTGTCCTGTAACTTCGTCTTTAGGAATAATGGTTATGTCAGCCCCGCACAGTTATGCCATTTGCCCATTATGCTTTAAAGCTAAATCAAAAGGCACTGTGTGTAGGATGGTTGCCAATAACATATTTCAGCAATTTCCCAAGAATGATTGTGGGTATTCAGTCGAAACTTTCAGAGCTACTACTATTAATACTTCTGCTCTTACAATTTAACTAAATCAAAAGAGCGTAAGTGTATCCAGGTGTTCAGGGAGCATAGATACAATTTTTGAGAATGGTATTAAGTTTTATTTTTCAGGTCAACTAGAGGAGGTATAAAGCTAACAATAATATTTGTGCCAAGATTTTTCAAGGGGGTGTATGTTGTTAAAAATTGTTGAAAAAGTTCCTTCAACCTACAAATAGTAAGCAAAAGTATGGATTTATAAAAAAAATCAGATAAAATAAAAATGATAAAATAAAAAATTATTTTCTCTTTCCACGAAAAAGATTACGTCAATGAAAAAAGAATAGGAATTAATAAAAAAAAACTTTTCCCACAAAATAAGGTTTTCAAGGAAAAGTAAAAAAAAAAAAACTCCATTAAACCAAAAATGAGCAGAAATGAAATCAAATAATTTACCAAACGTAAAACTCACAAATCATTATAAAAAATGAAATAGGCTAACAATAAATAACCGAGTCATACTCAAAACAACCAGAAATTAACACGAGTAGGGCTGACAATCCCCATGCCTTTTCAAGACCAGAATATAATTTGCACTTCGTTGAGAAAAACAAATTTTGAATTTTCGCTTTTTAACTTTAATAAATAAAAATTATTAAGACAATGAAGAATAAATATCAGCATTTATATACTAAATTGATAATGCACAACCATTTGTATTTTTTTTACAGTAAAGTGCAAATTATGTTATAACCCAAGTAAACGGATATGTTGACTTGGAATATATGCATAACCCGGTTTCTGTTTTGTGGCTCGTGTAAGATGACATTTTGACCTCTGACTATTAGAAAGGTAGGTTTTCCTGTTTATAGTTCTTATATAATAGTCCTATTTATTCACCTTTAACCGGCTTTAATTTGCGTCAATTTTTATTTTGACGTTTGGCAGTTGAAACATATTTTTTACCTTGTTCTTGCTTGGCTATTTGGAATAAAGGAGCGACCATAGGTGTATTTTGCCTGTTGCTACCTTCAAATATAATAAATGTTGGAAAATAAATATAAGATTCTCGAGGGAAAAATAAAAGAAAAAATTTGAGATTGTAAGCGCCTCTTTAACTAGTTTCGAATGAGTATAGGAGAGGAGGCGACTTCAATCTGAGCGCAAGAAATTCGGAATTGGAATAGGAACATATAGCAAAAATCCTGAGGCCTATTGGTAGCGCAGTGGGTTTTGCCTCAGTTTGGTAATACGTGACCCAGAGATCGAATCATGCTGTAACAACGCACTGCAGGGCCAACGCAGGGACCTTAGTAGTCAAGAAGCGTTGTTAATCTGATACAATACAAAAATCGTAAGACAAATGGAGGGATGCTTTAGAAAATTTTAAATATTCCGCTCGCATATCCGAGTAAATTATGAAATTGACAGACCACTAGAATTTGCGGTGGTATTCCCATGCTAAAAGTATATACGGTTATTAAGGTAACAAATAAGGAAGACTTCGCCATAGAAAACAAAATAATCATGCTATTGGAGTCGGAATACGAGTCCAACACAAAAATTTCATACTAAAAGCATATGCTAAGGATTTCCCGTCGTATTCTACATATCTCTTCTTATCGAAATGAAATTCTAAGGATTTGCCCTCGTATTTCACATATCCAATCCCATCGAAATGCAACGTTAAGGATTTCCTGCCGTATTCCACATATTTTATCCCGAACGGTAAAATACTGAGATGGCCCGATCTCGTTGGAAGCACATCGGGTTTACCTATTGCTACCATTTCTGAACGAATTACAAATGAAATCTTTTCTCACTAGACTGTTTTTTCTAACGCATTTATAATTTTTCCTTACTATGGTCCGCACCTTTTTCCAAGAGGACGGATTGCGCGTTAGAGGGTTTTCTGGGCGTCATAATAAGTCTGAGCCTCGCCTGCCTTTCACACCAAAGTGTCCATACTAGCTTAAAGTTTGGTAAGCAGGTTCCTACAGCCATGGTGATTTCAATTATAGACCATTTTTCTTTACAGCCTGCAGACTTCACAGTTTCATTGTTTGGGACTTCCCATCTAACACGGAGAGTCGCTTGTAAGTGAGAATCGTAGAGTACGTTCTCCTTTAGGGGGTGACAAATTACATGATTTTACTAATTTATTCATCTATATTCGTTTCCGAACTTTAAAGATTATGTCATTAGTTTTCATAGCCTATAAAAGAAACAAAATTTCTTGGAACCCGCCATTGGCAGCTACAACTGTTAAGTGTCAACCTTGCAACTATTTTGTTGGTGAAGCCGACCAAAGGGTATTGCAGCACTTCATGTTGCCCAAGCAACGTAAATGTACTTTATCCTTCGCTAAAAAAAAAAAACTGTCGTAAGAGCAGATCTACAATCAGCAAAGTGAAAATAACCCTTTTGTGTGTGAATCTTTGATGCTTTGCACATGGTCATAAGAGAAAATCTATAATCAGCGAGGTGAAAATAACCTTTTTTATGTGAATCTTTGATGCTTTGCACACAAGACAAGCTATAGAGCAGCATCTACGTAAAATTTTGCGGGATAGTATCCCTTTAAAAAGATCTGCTTGGAAGAGAAAGAGAAGATATAACCTACCTATGTGGGTTTCGGAAGAGAAAGAGTATATTTGTCTGAATATTTGTATCGATGTAAAGGATTTTCATATCCTTCCAAAATGTTGACACTTTAAAAGGGAATAAAAATAGTTGTTTGTTTTAGTCGTTTTTTTTCTTATTGTTTGATATAACAGAAAACAGAAACAGGTGAGCTGTTGTTACCTGGGTGGTTTTTTAACCTGGTTCTTTTTTTTAATTAAACAGAAAGTAGAAAATGGTGCCTTGTTTTTACCCTGTCTGATTCTGTTTCTTTTGTTTCTTACAAACAAAATAGGTCGATTTTTATCACTGCTGCTTTCAATTGTTTCTTTTCTGTTTTATTTTAATGAAAAATTGACATCGAACAGCCCATTACCTTTTTTTCATCTCGCCTGTTTTAACTATTATGTGTTTCCAAAAAAGAGAAACGGTACAAATTCTTTGTCTGGTCTGCTTCACCTACCTGTTCCAGAGATTTTGCAGTTTCTTCTTTGCTTGAAGTAATATTCAGAGTTACTTTCCTGCCGTCTACAGACCGAACTTCGTTATTTTCTTCCCCGTAGATGTTCTGTCCCAGTTCAGGGTAAGTTTTCTCAATATGAAATTTTATCGTTTGCTGAACCAAAACATCTGCAAATGTCTTAAAATCCTGGTCAAATCTGAAAAATTATGCTCTCTATTTAAAACGTCTACACAATGACGGTATGATTTTGAGAACCAAATATAAAAAAAAAAACGCAAAACATATGGTACCATGGTCGACACACTATCGTACATTTAGTAAAGAGCATTGTGTCATAATTGTTACTAATTTATCCCTAATCATATAGAACAGATCATAATAGAAAATTGGAAAGAAAATTCAATCAGAATTTGAAATTTCTTGTGTTCTTTTTGAGGGATGAACACGATCGAAGGGTAACCAGTCTTTCTCCTTGCCTTTTTATCCCTGAGCATTAGATAAAAAATATATCAGATAGTTAGTTCCCTCAGAATATCCGAAACACTCCAAAAAGGAACCTTAAGAAGGTATATGACCCTAACAACTCCAATGGCTAGGGAGTCCTAACTATGCAATTAAACCATTCCTCACAGAACCGGTCAGTAGAAAAAATTAGGATGTTGTACCTTGTTAAAACCCCAAAACTAGATTTTGTTCAATTAGTTCCGTATGATTGTTCAATTAGTTCCGTATGGCACAAATGACCACTGAACCCTTCAAACAATTTCTTCCTCAGCTTTGTTTTAGGGGAGAGGTCGCCATGTTGCATATTGTTCAAACTCTCGTGCAAGGATTCTCAATGTGTGTGATGGGAGGAGAAAAACCGGGTCCTTGAAAATGATGCAAAAAGTACTGGCTTGGTGATAAACAAGACAAAAGATCGCACATTCACTACTAACTTTAGAGACTCATCAACATCATTAATATAAAATAAGAACAGTCTTGGAGACAATATACCATGTTGTTTCTACCATTTAACACCCATAAAAGGCCTAGGCAATGTGTCCCTACCATAAATGACAAATAGGCTACCCAATAACAAATAAAAAGATTCAATTTGTTTTGCTCATGTGTCATGTTAGACACTGTCTGTTATACAGAGTTTTCCTGATATCAATTAATTTAAACAAAAATGATTTCTAAAAGAAGTTTTTAAAAGATAAGTATAGAGCCATATCATGGTTGCAACTCTTCCTACAGCCTAGTAAAGAGATATCCTTTAGTGCCCAAAAGGATTCAAGGGCAGCTAACCCCCCTTACACGCCCCCCCCCCCCAAGTTGCAAGATAAAGCTTTTAGACAGCCTGTTTGTTCAGCATAGTTGAAGGGTCCAATAACTATGCATCTGGGATGACGTGATCCCCCATAACCCAAGGGGAAAAGGCTGTGAGTAATCAAATTCACCTATTGTTTAAGTATAGTAGATACTATTTGAATGCATACAGAAATTTTCAAGAGGGGGGTATTTTTCGTCCAGAGGGAAGTTTTCGGGGTGAATTTTCCAGAGGAAGTTTTAAACGGAGAGAATTTGCCGGAATTACTATAAAAAATCGTTTTAATTTGTCTTGCTTTCTCTTTGACGACTCAATTTAACATTTGGGGAGGTTCCAGGTAAAAATTTTCCATGGGGTCGGAATTTTCTGGGGAACTTTTCCGTGAGGGGGAGGGGATTTTCCATGAGTCAAGTTCTCTATGGATGAATTTTCTGCGGTAGAAACTTTCCATTATGGGGTGGATTTCCAGGAAAATTTCCACAGTGGGGGAGGGGGCTTCCGGCATGATTTGAAAAATAATCACAAGCTAAATGTAAAACAAGTCTTTTTTCACATGAAAGTAAGGAGAACTTTCCTTACGGAATTGTCTGCAGAAAATATTTCGGGGGAAATTTTCAGCGAGCAGGGAATTGTCCCGGTGAATTTTCCGGAGGATATTTAAGCAGGAGGAATTTTCCATTGAGAAATTTTTCATTGGGAGGGATTTCCAACGGTGGGAAGGGGCGGATTTTCCGCATGATCTAAAACCGTTCAGAAACTAAATAAAAAAACAAGTTTTTTCAACTGAAAGTAAGGAGCAACATTCAAACTAAAAAAGAATTGAAATTCTTCCATACATAAGGGGGTTGCCCCTTCCCAATACCTTGCTCTGTACACGAAAGTTTGACTTTTTTGTCCCAGTTCCTTAAGAACGACTCTTGAAACACAAAGGCCGTTTAATTGGAATAAGAATTTTTTAAGCGCTAAAAGTACACTACTGCACATTGATCTAGTTTTCGTTTTCTAGGGAGGTTAAAAAGTTTTCGTAGGACAGGTGGTCTGATACCTAAGACAGCTCTTGCTTGGACCTGGGTCCGATTAATTTAGCTCTCCTGATGGTTTGTCCAAATAGTTTCCTTTGTGGGGTTTAGAGGAGTAAGTTACCCTTGCAATCCCCTGTTTACGCTTACATTCGGATAGGATTTTATCTTGGTCACGATCAGGCCAAGTAAAGCTTCCAAAATGTAGTTTTATTTTTATTAACTCAATTGAACTGAATTTAAATGTCTGTAAAAATTATGTGTCCCCACGTGGCCGCATATTTCTGTATATGTGATATACTACAATGTAATGCTTTTTAATTAAGAATGTACGCTGGGTAATGAGGCTTCGGGCACAAGCTCCCCCAAAATCCTAAATATTGTTGAGTTTTTTGGCTGTTCTTACTGAAATTATCATATAAAAACCATGTTTTATTATTGGACCCCTAGAAAAAGCTCCTGTGTACGTGTCTATCTCCAATGCATCTAAATTTATTGGAAATCCTGAAACCTCATTTTATTGTCATTTTGACCCTTTTATGGCCCAGATTCTCATTTTGTTTCACAAAATACTGGAAATAAATATTTTTCTTTTATCTGAATTTTCAATTCTGATAAACTTTAACGTAGGTCCATATAGCCATCGGTTAGATACTATAACCGCTTGGGAATAAAATGAGAAAAAAAAGAAACCTAGTTTTAGCACTTCCGAGGAAAAACACGATTTTCTGTATTACAAGAAACAATGTTTAAATGTTGAAGATGTCACTTTTGAGATTTTATATTTACTGGTTTTATTCTTATAAAGATCCAACTGCAGCTGTTTCGTCACATCAAGAAGATATTCTTATTTTTCGAGCTAGTTATTTTTATGGGCAACTCTGACCATAATGAGCATATTTGAACTTTGGAACTTTACAACCCCGTCCTTATATTGTGTTGTGTCAGATTAAGGACGCTCCTTGGTAACTAAGGTTGTTGCGTCAGTACTGCAGCATGTTGCTACAGCTAGGTTGAAACTCTAGGTCCCTTATTATCAAGATGAGATTAGACCCACTGAACCACCACAAGACTACCCCCCGCCCTTTTTCAGTTCTCCGAAATGAAATTTCAAGATGATTTTTTTCGCTGAATTTTTGTTTAGAAGGGGGGGGGGGATTAAGGGTCTTTTACATGTATGGTGCACTGTTTGTAATTTCACAGATTAAAAAAATACTCAATAAGAGAATAAACGTATTTTGCAATGTTTTTAAGAATAAGCATTTATTCTTAATTTATTCCAATTTTTGAATAAGCATTGAAACCAGGGGTAGCAGTGACAGCCTTCTCATGATATTACCGAGATTAGTAAACACAAATAGGGGACTACTGTTGCTAATTCCATTTACCTTCCAGTCACTGACCGTCCTAGGGTATACACTGTAAGCTCGATTGCACTGCCAAGACTGAATGGACTAAAGCCAGTAAATGATCTCAAAATAATGTCTAAGGGGCTCAATCCTTCCGGAAATGTGAAGTCCTAACTCTGGTGCCTGTAAAGATTCCTTGAAGAGCCGTCTGAGGTGGGAGAAAGAAATTCCTTTGCTATTACCAATTACGACACTCAAGAGCTACTTGCCACTTATGGCTTACGAGTGGTGGGTGACTCTCTCTTCTGTGGGATGAACGGTTTCGTCAAAGCACGTCAAAAGCTGTACGGCTCTCGCGACGGGACAAAACAATGCTATACGACTTGACTCTACCAAGAAAGGTTCTTGTAAGAAGGAGAGAAAAGAGATTGGCAAGCCTTATCCCAAAATACCATACCCGAGGGAGAGAGGGGTGGTGCATCAATGACCCAGTGGCTTTTTTATTCTTATTTCATTTTTTGCGTGTGTGGAAACAATAAACCTCTGTGGCCTGAGCTTGATTCCGTCTAATGAATCCGCCGGTAAAAGTATACAAAAAGCAAAACAAGTAAAAATTTCTTGTTGAATCGCATACAAATTTTTATCAGATTTGCTAATAAAACAAGCACAGTATATTAAGAGTAAAACTAGTGCTCTACTGAAAATATAAGCAACACTAGTCACAGTAGTCAGGGCTTTTGGGGCAACATCCTTAACATCAAAGATATATATATTTTGGTACTTGTGCATTACGTCTTACACACGAAAGAAGTCGTTTGGTTAGTGGTAACCAAAAAAAAAAAAAAAATCTAAAATAAAATAGAATACAAATATAATAGTTTAAAAACAAATTTGAGCTATACATCCGCACAAAAGGGGGGGGGGGGGGTAAAGCATAGCATATATTAAATATGTAACCTAACTTTACCTAACCTATGTACCTTCCCCCCCCCCTAAACCCCAAAAAACAATAGTTTAAATATTGTAAACAAAATGAGAAACCACGCTTTGTGATCCATTTCTCAATTGCAAATAACCGTCTGACTGGTTTCCTTTAGTGTTTCCTGATACAGTATATAGCGGTGTGTAGGATATAGTGCACAAGTACCCTATTTTTTTGTTCCAGCATTCGATATCATTAATTAACTGTTAACTTATAATTTGTTTTTCTGCAACACAATTATTGAGCATTAGTGCAAATTTATATCCCAATAAATACAAATGGACCATGGAGGCATACTGTCGTAAAAATGATTTAAGGGAAATGGAAACCGATATTTGCCTAGAGAACTAACTGGAGAGAAGGAAACATTTAAAGAAAACAATTTTTACTTCGTAATATGCAGAATAATCATTGTTAACACATTTTGCATGCAAGCTCGCTTTGCTGAATATGTATTTTGTAACTTTGACTTCAATGGCCTCCTTTTGTCTTGAATAATAATACCTTTGGATCGTATTATTGTAACTTATTAATTGAATAATTAAATGCATGGTGAACACGCTTTTGGCAATTCTAGTAAAGAGAGGTGCTAAATACTTAAAATACATAAATTTAAATCGTGTATATTCTATTGTTAAATAACTATTAATGTGCAGAATAATCATAGTTAACACATTTTGCACGCAACCTCGCTATGCTTGGAATCTCGCTAGGATCTATGGTACTGGTTCAGAATCCAGAAAACACACGCATCGAGAAAGACCGATATGCTTTGAAAACAGGTTTCCGCTGCATAAAATGCATGTTGCATGAGGTGTTTTCACTCTGTGACTAAGATTTAAACTTGAGTTGTTTGGGTTTAGGGGTACTAAAATGTACCTAGGTTAGGTTAAGTTACGTATTTAATATATTCTATGCTTTATCCCAGCCCCCCCCCCTCTAGTGTGCAAATATATAACCCAAATTTGTTTATAAACTATTATATTTTCATCCTATTTTGTATTATTTCATTAGCATTAACAAAAATTCACTTCTCGCCTGTTTTCTGGATTCTAAACCAGTACCGGATCTATTTATATGGATGATGTTTTCAGTCTTACCTGTCACTTCCTCCTTTTTCTTCCACTAAAAGTGGAAAAAGACTTCCATCCAAACGGCATCTTCTTGAAATCCTTGCTGCTCTCTCAGAGCACTCGATAAGAACATTTAAAAAGTCTTTAACAAATATTTCCGCCATTCCACCTGTTTCTCAACTAAGCTATGGAGAATATTCTAAATCACAGAAATCGATTTTTCATTTAGTAGAGCTTCCAAGGATTCTACTGCGTCACGTCCAATGCGGTGATAAGTACTGAATATGTATTTTGTAACTTTGGCTTCAATGGCCTTCTTTTGTCTTGAATAATAATACATTTGGATCGTATTGTTGTAACTTATTAATTGAATAATTAAAAGCATGGTGAACACGTTGTTTGCAATTCTAGCAAAGAGAGGTGCTAAATACTTAAGATACAGAAATTTAAATCGGGTATATCTTATTGTACGTGGTCATGCAGACTTATTAGAGATGTACTTTCCAAAGCCCCACTCCCTTCAACCTCACCTTGTACAGCAGATGAGAGCAAAGATTAGAGAAAGTGTTAGTTTGATTGTAAATTCTTTTATATACAACCATTGTTAAGTAACGGAACTGATCAGGAGGCAATTAAAAATCTTTTTTACGCTCTTTATGGTCCCATAAACCCTATTGCCTGACATGGCACTAGTTTTAAACTCCCCGCTAGCCATTTCAACACAAGTGGAAGAAAAAATCACGGTACTTGTCGGTTATTGGATACACGTCCAAGAAGTAAAGTTAGGTTAATCCTATTGAAATCTTACAAAACATGATGATAAAATAATATTTTAAAAACAAAATCTATGGAAACCTAACACAACCTAACCTAACCCAATATAACCTAACCCAACGAAACCTAACCCCCCCCCCCTAATATGCAAAAATATAGCCCAAATAATACAAGTCCAATGCATTGTATCATCTGTCACTTGTTTTTGCAGCTATGAAACCGGTTTTCTGAGATGTAACCAAAGCGTAATTCTTGAATGTGTTTCCAATAGCTGACAGAGTACCATAAAATATCCTTCTAATGATGCTTACAGCTCCTAAAGATAGGATACAAATTATAAAAAATGTTATTTAAAAAAGGAGGGTTCATAGTACATTTTATACTATGCAGTATGCAAAGAGTGTTATGTCTCCCACGTCGCTTGCATCAATCATTTTCTTGTGTTCCATTTTCCTTAGCATCATTATGCAGAATAAACGGGCATAGAAAATTCGGCATGTTCTCATTATAATCATAAATTTCATAATTGTGTGCCAAAAGTAACCGGTAAAACGCATATATGGAAACCCGACCAGTATTTTTGCCCCCGGGACATTCCGCAACTACTCGTAGCATCTGCTTTAAATGTTAAGATAACTATTTTAATCAGGATGGTTTAAAATATTAAGACCTATGACTCCAAACACAATGTCCTGTGTTAAACCTCGGACTCAAAGGTGCCCAATCACCCAAAGATCTTTTTCAAACATAAGTAGTATGGGGGGATACTCCAGCGGCCAGGTAGCCGCTACTCTTTTCTTCCTTGGTGGCTGAAGATAATGAAGAAGTTTTAGCGGCGATTCCCCCGGTGCTGCTATCTATCTAACTAAAGCCATAGGTGGTGATATTTTATGCTATACTTATAGATGGCCACATGTTTCCATTTCCAACGGCTCATTCTTTTAGCCTCTAAGCAGTTTTTTCATTAAGATTATGAAATTTCTGTCTGGTGCAGGAATCGAACGTGAGACCAAGATTTTCTATGGTAAAAGAATGACGCATTGGTCAACTGAGCCAACATGTCATTCAAGTGTTCTTAGAAATACATTCTAGGTAATAGGTCTCATGTAGTTGCTATGCCTTAAAACAATTGTTTCCGAATTTTTTTTTGGCATCATTCCGATAATATGCATACGCATTGACATGGTTGCTAAGCGTGTTGTCGATGATATGGGTAAATGAATACTACGACAGCCCTATCCTTTTTACACTTGCATAACCATCTGGACTGATAATGAGTTTTCTATAACAGGTGGCCATAGAAATAAAAACATTTGCTATGCCCTGAGATAATTGTTTCCGCGAATTTCTTGCCATCAATCTGACATGGTTGCTAAGCATGTTGTCGATGAAATAACACAACAAATCCGAGCAATCCTGACTATCTGGAGAGAGATAAACAGAGCATTACTGGAGCATTAGAGAGCATAAACAGAAATACTGGAGACATCATAACTTATAGCTGACTTTTCTGAACTCCTGGTGGAGACCCCATTCGCAACGGCTTGTGAAGTTGCCAAGTTCACCAGATTGTCATCGGTATCTGAATCATCTAGACGCTTCATAACAGGTTTCAGTTTACGTTTTGATTAGTGAGACAGAACATCAGCTACTGAGAAGAGGCTGTCTTCGAAGTTTCCGAAGTGAGATTCAGAATAATGAGTTTGGACTGAGAATCCTTCACTCGCTGATATTGGAGCTGCAGTCCTGACTAAAGTAGTCTCCTCATAATACTCTTCGACTTTAGACTGAGTAACTGCCATGGATGCTGGATCTTGTTTTCTAGGTTGTTTTAAACTGGATGAGTTTGGTGAACTTCTCGAAATTATACCCAAGAAGGAAAACTAACGGCAGATTTTTCACAACACCAAAATCCATTACTTGAGTGATAGTAGAACCATCCTGAGAAGTGAGCTCGATTTCCACAAATGCAGTCAGGGCTTGATGCTTGTTACCAAACGCACAGTCGAAATTACATCTACCCTTGAGAGCACAGGCATCTGTGCGAAGTAGATCGGCTCGAACCAATGTTACATCGCTGCTAGAATCTATGGTGATTTCGACAGGATAACCGTTCAGTTTACCTCTGACTTTACGATTTTCCTTACTGTGAGGACTTGGCTCCTCAGGACTTTGTGCTATACCGATGAATCCTTTCGCCGGCTTGGCCTTGCGGTTGTGTGTCTGATCCTGGCGTGCAATCTTGCTGTTTAAATCTTACGTAGCTCCTTTCACACCAGACTTCTTTGAGCAATTGACAATGCGATGACCCTTCTTAGGAAAGTAAAGGCCCTCAATTGACGAAAGTTCTTTCCTTGATCGTGGACCTATGCTGCGTGGCTTGTCTTTAGTTCTATAATTTGATAAATTTTCAGATGAAGACTCTTTGGCTTCTGCTTACACTTGTTATCTTTGGCGAAAGACTTCCTCGAAAGAACATACTCGTCCGCAGCTTTTACTACTGATTCCATATTTGTTAATTTTTTCTGGAACAGAAACATCTTCAGAAATTAGTTGCTGATAAAGTTGTAGAACTGCTCAAGTGCTATGAGTTCCAACGTGTTGACCAGGATTGTTCTCATCTGTGTAACGTTGTTTATGTTCACTAGATCTGTCAGAATTTTGAGCCATTTGTCGCGATACTTCACAAAATAGGATGACAGCTCCTTGAAGCTCTCGTTGAACTGTCTCCTCTGAGATCTAAACTTCTGTCGGTAGTACTCCTCGTTTACCTGAGACTTTGCTAAAATTGCTTGTTTGACCTTCTCGTAAATCCTATGACTAAGTGTATGAATTGCTTCTTGTGCCTTAGACGTGATGAGATGTAAAATTCTTGGAACCATAACTGGCATGTCCCAAAGAAGTGATGTTGCAGTCATCTTGAACGTTGCAGTTTAATTATCCACATAGGCTGGCTCTCTCATCTATGGAATCTGGACATTCCTTGACGTTGAAATGAGATTCTTCTGTAGCTCCAATTCTTGCTTTCTAACCTCGATCTCTTCTTTTCGCTAACTTTTCTGCCTGATTATATCCTTCTGTCGCCATCTTTCTTGTATAGCAGCTTGTAGATTTAAAATTAGCTGAAAAGTTCTTAGCATCATAGCCATTTGATCTGAATTTTCATTATGAGAAACGTGATTTACCAGAGGATAAGACTCAGAGTAAAAAGGCTGCTGAACCCAAGGATTCTGATGCTGTGGGAAACTGTCTTGGAAATTTCCACTGGGCATCTGATGTTGATTTTGATGTTTCTATGATATTTCCGTCAACGTTTCAGGCCTTACTGTGCTTGTTGTGTTGCTATCAAACGGAACCATTGGCAATGTTGTCACAACTCGTAGACTTTGCGTAGTCGGCATCAAGGGGGCTTGACTTGAAGGTAGAACTTTTACGTTGGCAAGCTCAGAACCAAAATAGCTAAAAGTGGAAAGCCACGGTAAGGTGATGGTAAAACTGGTGAACCAAAAACTTCAATAAGAATTGTCTCTACTCGTGATACGCAGGCAGCTTCAATATGTAAGGGGTTAAGACGAATCGGAAGTCTCTGAATAGAGAGGTTCCTGGAGCAGCAAAAGAGGCTTGTGATCAGAAACGACCACAGTGGTTATGCTATCAGAATGTGAAGAACGGGTACAATAAGACAAATTGGACTCCTCAAAGGTTAACCTGCGACTAGCTGAGATGTTTTTTTACCGACCTCCGCCGTTACAAGCTCTAGAAACCGTCCTTTATGACGTACGGCCGAAAGTTGGAATGTAATTGGTCGGAAACACGATTAATTGGCGATTGTTTTGGCGAACCCGATGACATACGAGTAAATAAATGAACCATACGCGTTACACCATATCAAGATAACGAACGGATCCAAAATGTTAATTATTACCAACAAACAACTTAAAATTTAGGAAAAAGAAAAAAAAAATTTTGGACAAAAAAAGAAAAAAAAATCCACTGAATTCCAGTTCCAGAGTTCAAAGGGTATTTTTTCGAAATTAGCACGCAATTTCACCAACTGTCTTTAAACAGAACTTTAAATCCGCGATATCTTTTCCCCGGTATTCCAAAAATTTTTATTAACACTGATAAAATCAGGGCAGAACGTGTTTATAAAAGACTGGTAAATATAATACCCTTTATCACACAGATGGACAGACGGCAGTTCAAAATCACATGAAACTGAGTCGGATGTTTAATGTTTTAGTACCGAATTATTTTTTTTCAAAAGCGGAATCAATAATTGAAAATAAATAGTGTTTTTTGTAGAAAGTCAAATTAGTCTACTTGCTGTAGGCTTCAAAAAGCTCTGGATGGATCACTTCAGCTACGGCTGGATAGGTTCAACTGATTAGTTGGACGTCTAAGAGTACGGCTACAATAACATCATTTACTGATAATATCAGGGCAAGAGACAATTATAAAAGACTGGTAAATTTAAATGCTTTATCACACAGATGGAAAAGTGGCAATTTAAAATCACTATGAGCTGAGCGGTATATTTAATGTTTCAGTGCCGAATAACTTTTCAAAAAACACAATAGATAATTGAAAATAAGCAGGGTTTTTCACAGTAATTCAAATTGTTCTACTTGCCACCGGCTTCAACAAAATTTTGGGATATCACTTCAGCTATGGCAGTATAGGTTCGGCTGACTAGGCATGCGTTTGACTATACTAGGACTGGCTCGGCTGATTGCTCGGGCACCACTGTTACAAAAATTGCTGACTATATATCTCTTTCATTAAAGAAAGGTTAAGATCAGCCTGACACCTTTTAATTTAATATCTAAAAAAAAAACAGAACAAAACAGAAATAAAAACCCAGAAAAAGAACCAACACTTAACATATCAAAATACTAGTCATTTGCTTCTCATCACATTCTTGACACAATATTTTCACATCTAAAATCAATCTTTAGTACCCAGATAAAATTATCCTTTAATTTCCAACAAATTTTCTTACGGCTTATTAACATTATTACATATTTTTCAGTATGCTCATTTAAGAAATCTATATTCCATTTAAATAGCTTCTAATCAGAAATCTTACCAAAATCTCTGTTAAACAACATACAAAATTACCATACCTGTTAATTCATAGATATCCGTATAAAAATAGCCAAAGGCCGCTTTGAGATGCTACAACGAATTGAAGCTTTTCAATGGCCAATATTGACTGGCAAAAGCTCAACCCTAAATCTACTGCATTAATTCATATACAAATACAACACTTCAGACGGTACTGGAAAATTGCGGAATGATAATACAAATAAATGTTAAAATGGGCACATTTAGAATAGTACCATCATGACAGATCCAATAGATATAGTCTACTCCTATATGGACATATTTGGTTCCTTCTTGAACGACGGATTCCGGAGTGGGGTCGGAGCGATTTTATAAAAGCATCCATCGCACAAATTTTTTTTATTTAAACGAAAAGTCGGGTGAGGTGTATTCGTATTATATGCAAACTGAAATGTATACACTTCACCTGAACTTGCAAAATTTGCAGGGTGTATTTATGAATTTGGTTGATAGTATTGTAAATAAATTGGATAAGTATATTGAGAGGGGTAGGGGGTCGGTGGCTTTATTTATTGAGAATGTAGATACTCATGTGATTAAATTTAAAAATTATTTTATTTTAAGAGGCAGGAGGGTGAAAGGGGTATAAGATATAATGAAGACTTAAAAGCGTGTCAAGGCGTACAACAAAGTAATTTTGACACAGAGCTTCAGTCCTTCAAGTAAGCATTCCTTATGACAGCTTAAGCCCCTGAGAGATGATGTTACTAAATCATGTTTGGAGGATTTGATAGTTTTTGGGCCTAGGGAGGGGGCACAGTTTCCTATAGTAGATTTCTAATTATTTAAACGATCAATATCCAGTAATACTTGAAGGAACATTTACTAATGAACACTTAAAGATTTGTGTTAGTGTTTTACAATATGATAAAGAGCTTGAGGAGGGTGAGTGTGTAGATAAAAATGAAATTTATATTCAGTAAGAGCTCCATCCATTGAATTGGTGAAACACTGGGTATGGCTTCTGTATGAGACTGCCAGTGAACCCGATTCAATTGGAAATTTTTTCCAATAGCAGATATTAGTCAGAAATTATGTGAGGGTATAAAATGTCATTCCTCCCAATTTCAAAATAGAACTAACTGTAAAATCCATCTATCCATTGAATAAATAACAATGTCCTATGTTCTAGAAAATTAAAAATTAAGAATAATATATATTTTTTTTATTTTTGCGGTAAACGCACTACAATTTTTTTAAACAATGGAATATCATTTTTTTTATTTTACCAAAAGCAACGACAAAATTTAAAAACACTTAGAAAGGGCCCCTCGGGGGCGTGGTGGCCGCTGGCGTCAGTTAGCCGAAGATCATATCCCCCTTGGACTGGCTGCAGGCGCTGGGTAAAGTAAATAACGCATGATTAAACAGTTTTTTATTCAATGTTGTATAAATATACAAAATCCTGACACATAAAATACAAAAAAAAACTCTGTCTTGCTCGGAAAATTGCATAAGAAACACTGTTGAGATGGGCAGAATTCTCCCCCTCCCACCTAAGAATAAAAAATTGGTGATTGTTTTTAATCTTTATTTTGGATTGTTTAGAATTCCAAAGGATTTTTTTTATTTCTGAAATTGCACTGCCTGCAGTAATATTTTTATTCAAAGTAAAATTTCTTTTTTCCTATGTAAAAGGACCATATGGGAGTCTATGATGTCGAACGATGTGAAATTCGGATCAGAAATGATTCGAGCACATTTTTTTGAGTCGGTTGTAATGTCACAACGACTCCTATTGCGCAAAATTTTCCATATTTTACCGAAGGCTGAATTTAAAATGAGTTTAAAGATTTCTTTTTCAGTTTTCGTTTCTGCTTCAGAATATTTACTGACAAAAGTGTCGATAAATATCTTCAAATATGCTTTTGGTCAAATTGGAGGGCTCTATGAATCTTTGTGACCTTGAAACCGTTGGATAACATTTATCTCAAAAGAACGCGGTGTAAAACAATATTCTGTTTTGGATGAAGGTCGGCAATAAGTTTAATTTTGTAGGTTTCCAGTGTAAACCCCCATCCTATACCAAAGAAATTTCATATGGACTCTAAGATTTCTTTAACAACGGTCTGTTTATGCACGGAAAAGAAATTTCTTTTACCGAATCATGACCTTAAACAGGTACTTCAACATCAATTTCAAAAAACCATCCTTGCGGTCCATTCTCCTCAACTGTGGCAATGTAGGGGAAATTTTGAGGAAAAGGATTGTTAAGACATTCGTAAATCCCAAATGACAAAGAGTAATGAGATATTACCGACGGATAACGGGATTTCCCATCCAGAAAATTTGCATCCAACTTTCCACCGGTGTGTTGTCCAGTCAGGTAAGTTTCCAGGATTCGATCCCTGTGAAAAACTTACCCTCCCTTTGTGGATATCCCTACAAATAAATACTAATCCACCTCGGTAATCAAGCCTATTTCTTCGTTGCTGATTTAAGAATCCATCTTGATTAGAATCCAGATGAGTAGTTAAAAAACAAAACCCCAAATCCAACCCAAATTCCTGATAGATTTTGCCGTGTTTTTACACACGGATTTTTCCATGTTTTTACAACAACGTCAATAAATCACTTTTCAGGTACATTTTAGAATAACCCACTCCATTTTTACACCATCCCTTAGCCCAAACCCTTTTAGCATACTCATAATCGGCAGTGGTGCACTGACGATCGTGGAGCGATCCATGAAACGATTCGATGGACGGTAATATTTCCTCAAGAAACCTCGAGATGGAGTTGAAGTAGTCATACGCGTATATTGCCTTACACATTAATAAATCATACATTTCATCATCTTGAAAGCGCTGTTTAAGGAGGAGCGAACCATTGAAAATGTCGCGTTTCTGATCTTGACTTAACTGGCCTAGGGATTTGGGGAAGAAACTATCAATCAATTAATCAATCATTTATTACCCACAACTACAAGACAACAAGTAGTACAAGTGGAGTATAAACATAATAATAAAAAAGAAAAACAAAACAGAACTCAACAAGCACTAGCAATTAAATTAAACTAAGAAAAAAACTGTAAAAGACCGTTTTCAGGGCAAATATTACAAAATGCATCTGCAGGAAGCTTTTTGTGTAGGTAACCGAGCTTTTGAGTTACATCCGTAACATAGAAATTTTATACTAGATACCGGTTTTTAGTCCATGGCGGCAGAGAAAGAAGAAATTTGCAAAATTTGAAATATGTAACTGTTATCTTTTTTTAAATCCTTTAGCTTAAGAACAGTGAACACCCGAAAAATAAAGCACAGAATAATCAGAAAAAGTCGAGAATAAGCGCCCAAGAGCTCTTCTGTTATATTTTCCACGGTTTGCTACAATTTTGGAATAACTGAACTGAATTTTTCTTACTGAATCAGCAACAATCTGTTTACGAAAGAGAGCTAGAGAATTAGAAACAGTAATACCAAGACACCGAAAGTAAGAGGCAGTAAGAGGCAGAAGAAAGAGGCAGAAAGTACAGAAAATTCAGTACATGCCAGACGAGTAGACGAAGACAGATTATAAGATAAGAATTCACACTTGTCAAGATTCAGTGATGGACCTATATTTAGGAAAGATTGAGAAACTAAGAAAACCATCGCAGAAAGAGCTGGCTTGGTACGACTAATCAACAGAATGTCATCAGCATAGGCACTGTTAGAAACATCAGTAGAACCAGAAAAATAAGTGCCTGAGATCTTTTTCAGAACAGAAGAAATACAAATTTTGAAAAGGGTTGGTGATAAAACACCTCCCTACCTAACACCACGAAGTACATTAATAGTTGTTTCTGGAGAAGATTTCAGGCGGAGGTAAGAATTAGAATACCAAAACCGTAGAAGGTAAATAACCAAAAAATTAACACCAGAAAAATTCAAAGAAAAGAAAAGCTGGTTACGAACAACAGAATCAAAAGCCTTTGAAAGATCAAGTGTACAGAGATATTTGCCTTTACCCTTAGACGAATTAGAAAGTAGAATAGAAGAAAGGATACGATGAGCATGTTGGCACCCCACACCAGGTATGAAACCAAGTTGATTTTCACCAAAGAAAGAAATATTTCGAGCTAAATTAGGTAAAAGAATATACTCGAAGACCTTGCTAATATTGTAAGAAACAGAAACTGGACGGTAAGAAGAGCAATCTGTTGGCGGTTTAACTCTTTTTAAAATTGAAGTCACGCTGCCACACAAAAAGCTTTCCAGGACGACAGAAGATGCCAAGCACATTTGAAACAAAAGTGCAAGATATGACACAAGTTCAGCATATTGGGGAGTTAGATGCATTTTAGAGATACCATCAGCATCAATAGATTTCGACTTAAGATTATTCAAAGCATTCAAAACTTCACAACGCGATATAGGCAAAACAAAGCGCTGACTTAGAAATCTAGGGACAATTTTAACAAACGCTTCACCAAACTTTCTATGAACAGAATAATTCAAAACGGAGAAAATCTTCGAATAATATGCATACCAAGAACTTGGTGGAATAGCATTACTGCTTACATCAGAACCATCTGTTTTACTTGAATTAATTACTTTCCTCCAATCTTTAGGCGAAGATGGAAAATCAAGCCCTCGGTATTGGACAATTTTTAGATACTTCTTAAATTCTAATTTAGTTTTCTGTTTAATAAGAAAAACATTACTAGACCTAGGCCGACCACAATCTGTCCAAATTTTTAGCCAAAATTTAGCTTTATTTTTACAGGCCTTAAGGTTAGGATCAAGTGACCAAAGAGGCTTTTGAGTATTCTTCCGGATTCGCTTTACTGGGACAGAAATTTTTTCAGCTTCTTTCATAGCAGAGAGGATAGAATGATAATATCTGTCTATTTCATATTTAGCATAAATAAAATTCTGACTACACTGCAAAAGCTGATAAGGAACATAAATCGTACTTAGAAGTGAAGCCAATGTTATAAGATAAACATAAAAATTCGCATCATTCCAATCAGGCTTATAAAACCATTTAGAACGTACACCACGACTCTTAGACATACTCCCAGAACAAACAACAGACTTTGATAAACAAATTGACAGCGGAAGGTGATCAAGATCATTCTCATCAAAATGAACCGTAACTGGCGAGCAGACAAGAGCTGCAGAACAAATAACGTGATCAATGTCTGATTTACTACCTGAATGGTTAATATATGTATAATCATAGGACTTCCGAACAATTTTATAAGCTGGGAGAGAATCAAATAGCTGACCATTTCTTACATTATCAGAAACCAGATCGGTATTAAAATCACCAGCAATAACAAATGCAACCGTTATCCGATATCTTTTGAATTAAAGTTTCAAGACCATTACAAGCACAAGAGAAATTCTGAAGTGAACGAATGGAACGATCATTATATGGCAGATACACATTATTTAATACAATATAACCTAGACGCACCGCAAGAAAAGTGTCATCTGATTGGAAAAGCACAGGACTCACACCAGAAATATTTTTCTTAAAAACAAATGCTAAGCCGAAAGTTAATACCCCCCGATAAAACTGGGTTGCTTAAATGATCATAGCTACGGACTGACGTCCCTTCTCCACTACCCGAAACAAAGCTCACCTTACGAACCCAACACATTTCTTATCTTTTATAGCCAACTCATCCTCTGGTGATAGGGTCATGAGATAATTTGTATTGCGCAGCCGTGAAATTGACTTACTTGCTGTTTTAATAAGTGCTGTAAAGGCTGAATCCATACAATACTCCCCATTCAATGTCCCCATCCAGTGTCAAAATGGCTTTATGTTCTTTGACATGATTTAAATTTGATGGAACGTGCACGTCTGTGAGTTTGGCTTCGCAGTCTAACCCATCTTGTCACTCAGTAAGAGCGAAATCTGAAAGTTCTTGAATCACAAGATTAGCCTGACACCGCTAACTGTTTCCAATGATTGATACCCATGACGCTTGCAGTGCCTCAAATAATATTTTAACTTTAACTCGGTAAAAGTCTAGAAAGATACATTGAACAAGAAAAGCAAGCAACCTGAAATATTTTTATCCTCCCATAAAACCCGACTAATATCTCTCACTGGAAAACAATTGTTCAAATCACTCGGGGTTCATTTTCAGGCTCTTAAAGAAGCTATACCTAGTGTTTCACTGATTCATTGGACGGAGCACTCACTGAATACATTACCCCCTTTATATATATACGCTCACCCTCCTCAAACTCTGTATCATATTGTAAACCAGTAACGCCAGTCTTTAAATTTTCATTAGGTCGTTGAAAAATAGTTATTCCTTAAGGTGTTACTGTATATCTATCATTTAAATAATTAAAATCAACTTTAGGAAAATGTCTCCTCCCTAGGCCCATTAACTGCTAAATCGTCAAAAACGTCTTACTAATATAATTTCTTGGGCATTTGTGAGTAGCCACAAGAAATGCATACTTGAAGCACTGAAGCTCTGTGTCAACACTTAAAGGAAAAATTCTGGCGATACGGGGGGGGGACGGTTCCAATTTCTCCTAATGCTCCCTGTTCCCCCTCCTCTGCATATTCACTGTGGGTATTGTGGGGACTGAACATCCCTAGTTTACTTTTTGTGTCTCAGACTTGTTTTTTGGAATGGTAGTTATAAAGCCATTCATATTCAATGTCAAAGCCCTAAATCAACTATCAGACCATCTAGATACAGTTCGGGGTTCATCAAAGTTGGGCAGGTTCATCCCCTTACTAAATAGATTTAAACCTTCTCGTTCACTCTTTTCTGGGGCCTGTTCTAAAACAATGTTGACATGGAGAATATCATGAAATTGTGGCGGTGGTGACAATACAGGTATCACCATGCCGTCAAAGAGGTTTTATGGTCCCTGAGTTTGGCGGTGATTGTACAGCTAGGTGAACCTATAAATAGTAATATAAAGAACTTATTTTCTTTTTGAAATGACACGGTTCTATGAAGTTAGAAAAAGGAATATTTTCACTAATTTTAATACCCTATTACTTTACGAGGGTCCGCACTTTCAAAAAAGGCCCCCTAAGGCCTATTTTTTGGGTAAATTTGTTTTTACTTTTTCAACTTCTTGCCTTGCGCTAGATCCTAATATTTAAACGCTAAGTTTTTGTCATTAAAACACGGTTCACGCAGTAAATTGGTCATACACACACATAAACCCATTGGGTTTTTACTTTCTTTTTTGAAAAATATAAAAGAGGAAACTTCATTATGACCCAATAATTGCGATATTTCCTAAGGAAAATGCTGGAAGATCCGTAGTCTTCATGCGCCCGAGATAAGCTTGGCTGACCCAAACCCCCTGTTGAAATATTAGGAAGAGTTACACTATCAACACTCCCCTCTCCAAATCAGTCCACAAATAATTTTCCAAGCCAATTTGGTTCGTTGGAGCTGAAACATATGTGTCCAGGAATGACTCAATGTCAGCCCTGTCTGCTAGTATTTCAGCGGGAACCTGGAAATTAATATGAAGTTATTTTCTTCTTGAAACTGTTATAATTTTAAGCTGAAAAAGAACGTTTTCCTTCTGTTTACTAACCTCTATTTTCATATAATTTTAAAGCAGGTGCATAATAACTTTTTTTTAATAACACACACACTCACACACACACACATGAGAGAGAGAGAGAAGATAAATTCAATTTTTTCTTACAATAGTACATCTAGTCAATTCCTGAGGGCTCTTAATGCTCTCTATCATACTCAAAAGAGCATCCATTACTGCTGAATATGCATGACCAGGAGACTGCAAGTCATCTCCTCCCAAAATGGTTTCATTATTCCTTGCTCTTTTTGAAAGTGGATTGGCCAAGAATAAAAAATAAAGTTTAAGAGACATCAATGTTCGTATTGCTCAAAATTAAATTCAAATTTCTAAGTTAAAAAAATTGGAAAAAGTTAAGTTCCAAAAGAAAACAAACAAACAAAATTGTCACTACAAACATTATTTTTTTAAATGAAAAAATCAAGACTAACATACGTACTCAAACAGCCCAAAGAGACACACACAGCAAAGAGACACAGCAAGAGCTTGGAAAATTTTTCTTGGTTACCAGTCGTGACGTCGACGAAAATACTTGGAGTTAATATTAGCACAGAAGGAAACATGTGGCAGAAGGCATGGTCTAAGAAAGTAGCAGAAATTCAGTACATGCTAAATGGCAATGAAAAAAATCGGTCTTTGACAGTATTCCAAAGAGCAACATACATCAACATGTATTGCATCCCCTGAATCCTCTATCTTGCACCCATAACCCCCCTCCCGGATTCCCTGGCGACAGGAATTGATAAACATATTTGGAGGTTTGTATGGCTTGGTAAGGTTGAAAAACTAAACAAGGGAATGCTCTATCAACCTAAAGATAAAAGTGGAAATGGAGTTTTGGATTTTCGGTCAGCCTGCAAGAACCTCTTAATAAGAAATACCATTGACTCCGTAAATGGAGGAAATCATTCTATTTTAACAAGAGAGTGGCTAATAAAAGCACTGAATGAAGAAGATTTTCCAGAAACAAAGATCCCATTGTATGCATAAAAATTTTTAAAGTTACACAACAGGCAAAAGAAACTGGCCTGTTAGAAGTAGAGGAAAAAATGAAAAAACGTGAAATTGGAAATTTTCTGAAACTGACTGAAAATTAACCAATTTATCATGTAGAAGAAAAAGAACCTTTTATAAATTTTGAAACAGCATTTAGTAGCCTCCACGCCTTCCCCATGGAAACAAGGGCGAGAGAAGTTATGTTTATGATAATACATAGGATTATGCCATCTAGAGATAGAATTGCGCGTTGTATTAGAAGTGAAAACCCAAGGTGTCACCTCTGTTCAGAGGTGGTACTAGATGGACTATCTCATGAATTTTTGGAGAGTGAGAAAAACGAAAATATTTTTAATTTTGTTTTTGAGATTGTGAGAAATTTAGGTGTGAGTATAGAAAGTGAGGAGGATAAAAAAAGGATTATAAAGTTAGATATAAGGGAAAAAACGGAGGATAAAAAGAAAAATATGGTGTGTTTTATAGTAGGAAATTTATGCCGATATGTATGGAGTAGAAGAAAAAGGAAGGGAAAAATAAATATTGATATATTTAAAAAGTTTTTGGATAAATAAGTAGATTTTTTTAGAATAAGTAATAGATTTGAGAAATATTTTGAAATGAATATTTATTAAAATATGTTTTATATATTTAATTTTTCTTTATAACTTTTTAATTATATATTTTATGAATAGTAATTTTTTTTCTTTTTTTTTGGAATTTGAGCAGTTGATAAGGGCTTTTAGAAAACGAAGAAATGAAAAAAAATGATGTTCAGACAAAGTTTTTTATTTGGGCTTTTTTTAGGTAAGAGAGAGAGAGTAATTTGGGAGGATGGGATTATAAGTTAAACAGAGGGATTTTGGAGGCAAAATTAAGCATTTTTTTCGAGTTTGATAGCTGGTGCCACCGTGGAAGGGGTTCCCTATACCGGAAGGGCACCCTGCAAAGCAACAAGGCAGATTTTGTAATAATGTTGGTTAATTGGTTGTAGAATGCCCCCAAATGAAATCTGTAAAGTATTAACTGCTCAAATTTATAGTTTGATTGTTATGATAAAGTAAAGTTAAAAAATTTTGTAGGTTTTTTTTAGTGTAGGTGGTATATAAATGTAGTTATTAGTTTCGGAAATAAAGAAGTTAGTACCACTGAGAGGAGAGCAGGTGGGATTTAAAAAAAAAAAAAAGAGAGAGACACAGACAACCCAAAGAGACACACAGCCCAAAGTGACACACGCAGCCCAAAGGGACACACAGAGCCCAAAGAGAAACATGCAGCCCAAAAAGACACATACAGACCAAAAAGACTCAAAAAGCCCAAAGAGACAGCACAAAGAGACAACCCAAAGAGACACACACAGCCCAAAGAGAAACACACATCTCAAAAGACACACACAGCCCAAACAGACACACAGCCCATAGAGACACACACAGACCAAAAAGACTCAAACAGCCCCAAGAGACACACACTGCCGAAAGATACACAAACAGTCCAAAGAGACACATGCAGCCCAAAGGGACTCACACAGCCAAAAGATACACAAACAGCCCAAAAAGACACACACAGACCAAAAAGACCCAAACAGCACAAAGAGACACATGCAGCCCAAAGAGACACACATAGCCCAAAGAGACACACACATTCCAAAGAGACATCAAAAGCCAAAAAGAGACACAAAAAGCCCAAACAGACTAACACAGACCAAATAGACTCGAACAGCCCAAAGAGACACACACAGCCAAAGAGACAAACACAGCCTAAAGAGACAAACACATCCCAAAGAAACACCCACAGCCCAAAGAGACACAAACAGCCCAATGAGACATACACAGACCAAAAAGACTCAAACAGCCCAAAGAGACACATATAGCCCAAAAAACCATACACAGCCCAAAGAGACACATACAGCCCAAAGAGATACAAACAGACCAAAAAGATTCAAACAGCCCAAAGAGACACAAACAGCCCAAAGAGACACACACAGCCCAAAGAGATACACACATCCAAGAGAGACACCCACAGCCCAAAGGGAAACAAATAGCCCAAAGAGACACACACAGACCAAAAAAAAACAAACAGTCCAAAGAGACACACATAGCCCAAAGAGACACACACAGCCCAAAGAGACAGAAACAGCCAAAAGAGAAACACAAAAGACCAAAATGACTCAAAACAGCCCAAAGAGACACACACACCACAAAGTGACACATACAGCCCAAAAAGACTTGAACAGCCCAAATAGACGAACACAGCCTAAAAAAAACATATAGAGCCTATAGAGACACACAAATCCCAAAGAGACACCCACAGACCAAAGAGACACAAACAGCCCAAACAAACACATGCAGACCAAAAAATCTCAAACAGTCCAAAGAGACACCCACAGACCAAAGAGACACACACAGCCCAAAGAGACACAAACAGCCAAAAGAGACACACACAGATCAAAAAGACTCAAACAGCCCAAAGAGACAACCACAGCCCAAAGAGACACACACAGCCCAAAGAGACACACATAATCCAGAGAGACACCATCAACCCAAAGAGACAAAAACAGCCCAAACAAACACACAGAGACCAAAAAGAGTCAAACAACCCAAAGAGACACAAACAGTCCAAAAACACTCAAACAGCCCAAAGAGACACAAATAGGCCAAAGAGACACACACACAGCCCAAAGAGACACAAACAGCCCAAAGAAATACACACAGACCAAAAAGACTCAAACAGCCCTAAGAAACACACATAGCTGAAAGTGACACGCACAGCCGAAAGATACACAAACAGCCCAAAAAGACACACACAGACCAAAAAGACTCAAACAGCCCAAAGAGACACATACGGCCCAAACAGATACACATAGCCCAAAGAAACACACACATCCCAAAGAGACACCCAAAGCCCAATAGACCAAAAAGAGTCAAACAACCCAAAGAGACACACACAGTCCAAAAAGACTCAAACAGCCCAAAGAGACACACACATCCCAAAGAGACACCAACAGCCCAAAGAGACACAAACAAACAAAAGACAAAGACACAGCTCAAAGAGACAAAGACATCCCATGGAGAAACCTAGAGCCCTAAGAGACACACACAGTCGAAAGATACACAAACAGCCCAAAGAGACACAAGCAGCCCAAAGGAACACACAGCCGAAAGATACACAAACAGCACAAAAAGACACACATTTCCCAAAGAAACACCAACAGAAAAAAATACTCAAGCAGCCCAAAGGGACACACACAGCCCAAAGAGACACACATATTCCAGAGAGACACCCAATGCCCAAAGCGAATAAAACAGCCCAAAGGAACACACAGAGACCAAAAAGAGTCAAACAGCCCAAAGAGACCCACACAGTCCAAAAAGACTCAAACAGCACAGAGAGACACACATAGCCCAATGTGACACACACAGCCTAAAGAGACAAAAACAGCCCAAAGAAACACACACAGACCAAAAAGACTCAAACAGCCCAAAGAGACACACATAGCCGAAAGTGACACACACAGTCCAAAGAGACACAAACAACCTAAAGAGACACACAGAGACCAAAAATACTCAATCAGCCCAAAGCGACACATATAGCCCACAGAGACAGACACAGCCTAAAGAGACATACACATCGCAAAAAAACACACACACACCAAAAAGACTCAAACGGCCCAAAAAGACACAGATAGCTCAAAGAGACACAAACAGCCCAAAGAGACACACAGAAACCAAAAAAACCCAAACAGTCCAAAGAGATACACAAAGCACAAAGAGACACAAACAGCCAAAAGAGACACACAGATACCAAAAAGACTCTAACAGCCCAAAGACACACACATAGCCCAAAGAGACACACACAGCCCAAAGAGACACACAGAGCCAATAGAGAGATACAAATACCAAAGATACACTCACAGACCAAAGAGACACAAACAACCCAAAGAGAAACACACAGACCAAAAAAAACTCAAACAGTCTAAAGAGACACAAATAGCCCAAAGAGACACACACAACCCAAAGAGACACACACAGCCCAAAGAGACACGCACCGATCAAAAAGACTCAAACAGCCCAAAGAGACAACCAGAGCCCAAAGAGACAAACACAGCCCAAAGAGACACACAGATTCCAGAGAGCCACCTAATGCCCAAAGAGACAAAAACAGCCCAAAGAAACACACAGAGACAAAAGAGAATCAAACAACCCAAAGAGTCACACACAGTCCAAAAAGACTCAAACAGCCCAGAGAGTCACACATAGCCCAAAGTGACACACACATTCCAAAGAGACACAAACAGCCCAAAGATACATACACAGACCAAAAAGACTCAAACAGCCCAAAGAGACACACATAGCCGAAAGTGACACACACAGCCCAAAGAGACACAAACAACCTAAAGAGACACACACTGATCAAAAAGACTAAGTCAGCCCAAAGTGACACACATAGCGCACAGAGACAGACACAGCCTAAAGAGACACACACATCCCAAAGAGACACCCATAGCCCAAAGAGACACAAACAGACAAAGGAGACACATACAGACCAAAAAGACTCAAACAGCTCAAAGAGACACACATAACCCAAAGAGAAAAACAGCCAAAATAAACACAAACAACCCAAAGAGAAACACACAGACCAAAAAAAACTCAAACAGTCTAAAGAGACACAAATAGCCCAAAGAGACACACACAACCCAAAGAGACACACACAGCCCAAAGAGACACGCACCGATCAAAAAGACTCAAACAGCCCAAAGAGACAACCAGAGCCCAAAGAGACAAACACAGCCCGAAGAGACACACAGATTCCAGAGAGCCACCTAATGCCCAAAGAGACAAAAACAGCCCAAAGAAACACACAGAGACAAAAGAGAATCAAACAACCCAAAGAGTCACACACAGTCCAAAAAGACTCAAACAGCCCAGAGAGTCACACATAGCCCAAAGTGACACACACATTCTAAAGAGACACAAACAACCCAAAGATACATACACAGACCAAAAAGACTCAAACAGCCCAAAGAGACACACATAGCCGAAAGTGACACACACAGCCCAAAGAGACACAAACAACCTAAAGAGACACACACTGATCAAAAAGACTAAGTCAGCCCAAAGTGACACACATAGCGCACAGAGACAGACACAGCCTAAAGAGACACACACATCCCAAAGAGACACCCATAGCCCAAAGAGACACAAACAGACAAAGGAGACACATACAGACCAAAAAGACTCAAACAGCTCAAAGAGACACACATAACCCAAAGAGAAAAACACAGCCAAAATAAACACAAACAGCCCAAAGAGACACAAACAGCCCAAAGAAACACACACAGACTAAACAGACTCAAACAGCCCAAAGAGACACACAAAACCTAAAGAGACAAACACAGCCCAAAGAGACAAACACTTCCCAAAGAGACAACCAAAGCCCAAAGAAACACAAACAGCCCAAAGAGACACACATTCCAGAGAGACACCCACAGCCCAAAGAGACGCAAACAACCCAAAGAAACACACACAGACTAAACAGACTCAAACAGCCCAAAGAGACACACAAAACCTAAAGAGACACGCAGAGCCCAAAGAGACACACACTTCCCAAAGAGACACCCAAAGCCCAAAGAAACACAAACAGACCAAAGAGACACATACAGCCCAAAAGGACACACACAGGCCAAAGAGACACAAACAAACCAAAGACACAGACACGGCTCAAAAAAACAAATACATCCCATGGAGAAACCACGAGCCCAAAGAGACGCACACAGCCGAAAGATACACAAACAGCCCAAAGAGACACAGGCAGCCCAAAGGGACACACGCAGCCGAGAGCTACACAAAAAGCCCAAAAAGACACACACAGACTAAAAATGTACAAAGAGACACATACAAACAGCCATACCAAAAAGACTCAAACAGCCCAGAGACACACATAGCCGAAAGTGACACACACAGCCCAAAGAGACACAAACAACCTAAAGAGACACGCACTGATCAAACAGACTCAGTTGGCCCAAAGTCACACACATAGCCCACAGAGACAGACACAGCCTAAAGAGACACACACATCCCAAAGAGACACCCATAGCCCAAAGAGACACAAACAGACCAAGGGGACACATACAGACCAAAAAGACTCAAACAGCCCAAAGAGACACACATAACCCAAAGAGACACACACAGCCAAAAGAGACAGAAACAGCCCAAAGAGACACACAAAACCCAAAGAAACACAAACAGCCTAAAGAGACACACATTCCAGAGAGACACCCACAGCCCAAAGAGACACAAACAACCCAAAGAAACACACACAGACTAAACAGACTCAAACAGCCCAAAGAGACACACAAAACCTAAAGAGACACGCAAAGCCCAAAGAGACACAAACGATCCAAAGAGACACATACAGCCCAAAAGGACACACATAGGCAAAAGAGACAAACACATCCCAAAGAGACACCGACAACCCAAAGA
Source organism: Artemia sp. Qi Xiang Cuo (assembly GCF_049724085.1). NCBI lineage: Eukaryota > Metazoa > Arthropoda > Branchiopoda > Anostraca > Artemiidae > Artemia > Artemia sp. Qi Xiang Cuo. Next base: position 41,821,218 of record NC_142801.1, read on the forward strand.
GACACAAACAAACCAAAGACACAGACACGGCTCAAAGAACAAATACATCCCATGGAGAAACCACGAGCCTAAAGAGACACACACAGCCGAAAGATACACAAACAGCCCAAAGGGACAGACACAGCCGAAAGCTACACAAAAAGCCCAAAAAGACAGACACAGACTAAAAAGACTCAAACTGCACAAAGAGACACATACAGCCCAAAGAGACACACACAGGACTCAAACAGCCTAAAGAGATACACACAGCCCAAAGAAACACACACAGCCCAAAGAGACACACGCAGCCCAAAGGGACACATGCAGCCCAAGAAGACACACACAGACCAAAAAGACTCAAAAAGCCCAAAGTGACAAACACAACCCAAAGAGACACACACAGCCCAAAGAGACACACACATCCCAAAAGACACCCGCAGTCCAAAATGACATATACAGCCCACAGAGACACACACAGACAAAAAAACTCAAATGGCACAAAGAGACACATACAGCCCAAAGAGACACACACAGCCTAAATAGACAAACACACATCTCAAAGAGACACCCACAGACCAAACAGACTCAAATAGCTCAAAGAGACACACAGAGCCCAAAAAGACACATACAGACCAAAACACTCAAACAGCCCAAAGGGACACACACAGCCAAAGAGATACACACAGCCTAAACAGACACACACATCCCCAAGATACACCCACAGCCCAAAGAGACACACACAGACTGAACAGACCCAAACAGCCCAAAGAGACACATACAACCCAAAGAGACACACACAGCGCAACGAGACACACAATTCCCAAACAGACACCCACATCCCAAAGAGACAAAAACAGCCCAGAGACACACATACAGCCAAAAAAAACCACATGCCAAAGCGACATACACATCCTAAAGAGACACCAACAGCCCAAAGAGACACAAACAATTTAAAGACACAGAGACAGCTCAAAGAGACAAATACATCCCATGGAGAAACCAGGAGCCCAAAGAGACACACAGCTGAAAGATACACAAACAGCCCAAAGAAAAAACGCATCCCAAAGGGACACACACAGCCGAAAGATACACAAACAGCCCAAACAGAAACACACAGACCAAAAAGACTCAAACAGCACAAAGAGACATATACAGCCAAAGAGACACACAGAGGACTTAAACAGCCCAAAGAGACACACACAGCCCACAGAGACACACACAGCCCAAAGAGATACACACATCCAAGAGAGACACCCACAGCCCAAAGGGAAACAAATAGCCCAAAGAGACACACACAGACCAAAAAAAAACAGTCCAAAGAGACACAAATAGCCCAAAGAGACACACACAGCCCAAAGAGACACCCACAGCCCAAAGAGACAGAAACAGCCAAAAGAGAAACACAAAAGACCAAAATGACTCAAAACAGCCCAAAGAGACACACACACCACAAAGTGACACACACAGCCCAAAAAGACTTGAACAGCCCAAATAGACGCACACAGCCTAAAGAACATACAGAGCCTATAGAGAGACACAAATCCCAAAGAGACACCCACAGACCAAAGAGACACAAACAGCCCAAAGAAACACATGCAGACCAAAAAATCTCAAACAGTCCAAAGAGACACACACAGACCAAAGAGACACACACAGCCCAAAGAGACACAAACAGCCGAAAGAGACACACACAGATCAAAAAGACTCAAACAGCCCAAAGAGAACACCACAGCCCGAAGAGACACACACAGCCCAAACAATCACACATAATCCAGAGAGACACCATCAACCCAAAGAGACAAAAACAGCCCAAAGAAACACACAGAGACCAAAAAGAGTCAAACAAGCCAAAGAGACACAAACAGGCCAAAAACACTCAAACAACCCAAAGAGACACACATAGGCCAAAGCGACACACACACACCCCAAAGAGACACAAACAGATACACAAACAGCCCAAAAAGACACACACAGACCAAAAAGACTCAAACAGCCCAAAGAGACACATACTGCCCAAACAGATACACATAGCCCAAAGAAACACACACATCCCAAAGAGACACCCAAAGCCCAATAGACCAAAAAGAGTCAAACAACCCAAAGAGACACACACAGTCCAAAAAGACTCAAACAGCCCAAAGAGACACACACATCCCAAAGAGACACCAACAGCCCAAAGAGACACAAACAAACCAAAGACACAGACACAGCTCAAAGAGACAAAGACATTCCATGGAGAAACCTAGAGCCCTAAGAGACACACACAGCCAAAAGATACAAAAACAGCCCAAAGAGACACAAGCAGCCCAAAGGAACACACAGCCAAAAGATACACAAACAGCACAAAAAGACACACATTTCCCAAAGAAACACCCACAGAAAAAAAAGACTCAAGCAGCCCAAAGGGACACACACAGCCCAAAGAGACACACATATTCCAGAGAGACACCCAATGCCCAAAGCGAATAAAACAGCCCAAAGGAACACACAGAGACCAAACAGAGTCAAACAGCCCAAAGAGAACCACACAGTCCAAAAAGACTCAAACAGCACAGAGAGACAAACATAGCCCAATGTGACACACACAGCCTAAAGAGACAAAAACAGCCCAAAGAAACACATACAGACCAAAAAGACTCAAACAACCCAAAGAGACACACATAGCTGAAAATGACACACACAGCCCAAAGAGACACAAAACAACCTAAGGAGACACACAGGGACCAAAAATACTCAATCAGCCCAAAGCGACACACATAGCCCACAGAAACAGACACAGCCTAAAGAGACACACACATCCCAAAGAGACACCCATAGCCCAAAGAGACACAAACAGACCAAGGGGACACACACAGACCAAAAAGACTCAAACAGCCCAAAGATACACACACAACCCAGAGAGACACAAACAGCCCAAAGAGACACAAACAGCCCAAAAAAACAAACAGCCCAAAGAAACAAACACACACCAAAAAGACTCAAACAGCCCAAAAAGACACAGATAGCTCAAAGAGACACAAACAGCCCAAAGAGACACACAGAGACAAAAAAAACCCAAACAGTCCAAAGAGATACACAAAGCACAAAGAGACACAAACAGCCAAAAGAGACACACAGATACCAAAAAGACTCTAACAGCCCAAAGACACACACATAGCCCAAAGAGACACACACAGGCCAAAAAGACACACACAGCCCAGAAAAGACTCAAACAGCCCAAATAGACACACACAGCCCAAAGAGACACACAGAGCCAATAGAGAGATACAAATACCAAAGATACACTCACAGCCCAAAGAGACACAAACAGACCAAAGAGAAACACACAGACCAAAAAAAACTCAAACAGTCTAAAGAGACACAAATAACCCAAAGAGACACACACAACCCAAAGAGACACACACAGCCCAAAGAGACACACACCGATCAAAAAGACTCAAACAGCCCAAAGAGACAACCAGAGCCCAAAGAGACAAACACAGCCCAAAGAGACACACATATTCCAGAGAGCCACCTAATGCCCAAAGAGACAAAAACAGCCCAAAGAAACACACAGAGACAAAAGAGAATCAAACAACCCAAAGAGTCACACACAGTCCAAAAAGACTCAAATAGCCCAGAGAGTCACACATAGCCCAAAGTGACACACACAGCCCAAAAAGACACAAACAGCCCAAAGATACACACACAGATCAAAACGACTCAAACAGCCCAAAGAGACACACATAGCCGAAAGTGACACACACAGCACAAAGAGACACTAACAACCTAAAGAGACACACACTGATCAAAAAGACTAAGTCAGCCCTAAGTAACACACATAGCCCACAGAGACAGACACAGCCTAAAGAGACGCATACATCCCAAAGAGACACCCATAGCCCAAAGAGACACAAACAGACCAAGGAGACAAATACAGACCAAAAAGACTCAAAAAGCCCAAAGTGACAAACACAACCCAAAGAGACACACCCAGCCCAAAGAGACACACACATCCCAAAAGACACCCGCAGCCCAAAATGACGTATACAACCCACAGAGACACACACAGACCAAAAAAAACTCAAATGGCCCAAAGAGACACATACAGCCCAAAGAGACACACACAGCCTAAAGAGACAAACACACATCTCAAAGAGACACCCACAGACCAAACAGACTCAAATAGCTCAAAGAGACACATAGAGTCAAAAGAGACACATGCAGACCAAACGACTCAAACAGCCCAAAGAGACAAACACAGCCAAAGAGAAACACACAGCCTAAAGAAACACACACATCCCAAAGATGCACCCACAGCCCAAAGAGACACACACTGACTGAACAGACCCAAACAGCCCAAATAGACACATACAACCCAAAGAGACACACACAGCGCAAAGAGACACACGCTTCCCAAACAGACACCCACAGCCCAAAGAGACACAAACAGCCCAGAGACACACATACAGCCAAAAAAACAAACACATGCCAAAGAGACACACACATCCTAAAGAGACACCAACAGCCCAAAGGGACACAAACAAATTGAAGACACAGAGACAGCTCAAAGAGACAAGTACATCCCATGGAGAAATCACGAGCCCAAAGAGACACACAGTTGAAAGATACACAAACAGCCCAAAGAGAAAAACGCAGCCCAATGGGACACACACAGCCGAAAGAGACACCCATAGCCCAAAGAGACACAAACAGACCAAGGGGACACACACAGACCAAAAAGACTCAAACAGCCCAAAGAGACACACACAACCCAGAGAGACACAAACAGCCCAAAGAGACACAAACAGCCCAAAAAACACAAACAGCCCAAAGAAACACACAAACACCAAAAAGACTCAAACGGCCCAAAAAGACACAGATAGCTCAAAGAGACACAAACAGCCCAAAGAGACACACAGAGACAAAAAAAACCCAAACAGTCCAAAGAGATACACAAAGCACAAAGAGACACAAACAGCCAAAAGAGACACACAGATACCAAAAAGACTCTAACAGCCCAAAGACACACACATAGCCCAAAGAGACACACACAGGCCAAAAAGACACACACAGCCCAGAAAAGACTCAAACAGCCCAAATAGACACACACAGCCCAAAGAGACACACAGAGCCAATAGAGAGATACAAATACCAAAGATACACTCACAGCCCAAAGAGACACAAACAGACCAAAGAGAAACACACAGACCAAAAAAAACTCAAACAGTCTAAAGAGACACAAATAACCCAAAGAGACACACACAACCCAAAGAGACACACACAGCCCAAAGAGACACACACTGACTGAACAGACCCAAACAGCCCAAATAGACACATACAACCCAAAGAGACACACACAGCGCAAAGAGACACACGCTTCCCAAACAGACACCCACAGCCCAAAGAGACACAAACAGCCCAGAGACACACATACAGCCAAAAAAAACAAACACATGCCAAAGAGACACACACATCCTAAAGAGACACCAACAGCCCAAAGGGACACAAACAATTTAAAGACACAGAGACAGCTCAAAGAGACAAATACATCCCATGGAGAAATCACGAGCCCAGAGAGACACACAGTTGAAAGATATACAAACAGCCCAAAGAGAAAAACGCAGCCCAAAGGGACACACACAGCCGAAAGATACACAAACAGCCCAAACAGAAACACACAGACCAAAAAGACTCAAACAGCACAAAGAGACATATACAGCCCAAAACGACACACACAGAACTTAAACAGCCCAAAGAGACACACACAGCCCACAGAGACACACACAGCCCAAAGAGACACACGCAACCCAAAGGGACGCACACACAGCCCAAAGAGACACATGCTGCCCAAAAAGACACACATAGACCGAAAAGACCAAAGAGACACACACAAACCAAAGAGACACACAAAGCCCAAAGAGACACACACATCCCAAAAGACACCCACAGAACAAAGAGACACAAACAGCCCACAGAGATACACAAAGACTAAAAACACTCAAATAGCCCAAAGGGACACACACAGCCGAAAGATACACAAACAACCCAAAAAGACACACACAGACCAAAAAGACACACAAAGAACAAAGAGACTCAAACAGCCCAAGGAGACACACATAGCCCAAAGAACCACACACAGCCCAAAGAGAAACATACAGCCCAAAGAGAGACACACAAACCAAAAAGACTCAAACAGCCCAAAGAGACACACACAACCCAAAAAGACACACACAGACCAAAAAGATACACAAAGAACAAAGAGACTCAGACAGCCCAAAGAGACACACATAGCCCAAAGAACCACACACAGCCCAAAGAGACACATACAGCCCAAAGAGAGACACACAAACCAAAAAGACTCCAACAGCCCAAAGAGACACACACAACCTAAGGTCCTTATAAAGTCAAGCTAAGTCTAGGCTGAAGAGGGGGAAGCCCAAATGGCTCTCCTAGCTTTCTCTTCTTGGTTAAGGTTTCCTTTCCTCTTTAAACCCTCAGTTATTCAAAGCTTAAATTTCTGGGAAGAAATTTAATTTGGCTTATTCTAACCTTAAAAAAATGCTGTTTTGTCCAAATGGCTCAAGCATTGTTTAGGTGGAAATACTAATGAAACTATAAGTCCCAAAATCATCAATTTTTCTCATATACGTATTAAAATTATTTCCAAGTGCCATAAAGCCTTTTAGAGGTTTTTCTTCTTATTTCAACCTTTATCTTCAAACTTTTATCCCTAAGGAGAATTTCAGACAGACAGTGGTAGCTTTATTGTAATTACAAAGTAAAACACTTACTCTTTGTTCGATTTAAAAAAAAAGACTACCCTCTTTTCGTTTCTGATACCCTATTTTAAGTTCTCTCTTATTTTGTTCTTCTTTCCTGTCATTGGTCAGAGACCAGTTTGATGTCATACTAATAATAGTTCTCTGTTCAAAAAGTTAGTATCCACTTTCTCGATTAAAAACCCTATTTTTGGTCATGTGATTCAAATCGCGTAATATCTCTTGTCGTTGACCCCTCGATTTTTGAAGCGGCAGTCCGGTATTTGTATTTGCATTTTATGGTCCTTGTTGGATCAAGGGTACACTTGTTCAAAATCTAGCTAATGTTGTTTGTTTCCTTACATAAAGAAAATTAATACTTCGTTACCCTTATCATTACTCAAAAGTCATACTTTGCTATCTTTTCAATTTAGTCCGGTTATAATGTATCTTTACAATTTAGTAAGGTTATGATGGCTGTCCCACATTTCCACAACCTCCCACACTTGAAATTCTTAGTACAGTTATTTTTTCTTAATGAAACTATAACTTTGCTAAGAATCAATTTAGTTCAATCTCTTCCTGTTCTACATTTACGTGGAATCCTTGAGACTTTTGTTTCCTATAGTCTAATCATAGTTTTCTCAATGTTTTAAATATAATTCCAATAGAGACTAGTTCTAATAAAGATAGAAATAGATTAAAGGTATTGAGAAAATACGTCCAATAGCTAGCCGTTTTCCTTCCTTTTTCGTCCTTTAAGGAAATGTGCATTTTTCTTAGCTCAGCTATGCCAATCTGTGTCTTGGTGTTGTTCTGGAAATATATAGAGATTAAATCTTCAAATTCTTTGCTCCATTCGTTATTTATACCAGCTATGGAGAGGTTTCCTTCTCCTCATAATACTCTTCGACTTTAGACTGAGTAACTGCCATGGATGCTGGATCTTGTTTTCTAGGTTGTTTTAAACTGGATGAGTATGGTGAACTCCTCGAAATTATACCCAAGAAGGAAAACTAACGGCAGATTTTTCACAACACCAAAATCCATTACTTGAGTGATAGTAGAACCATCCTGAGAAGTGAGCTCGATTTACACAAATGCAGTCAGGGCTTGATGCTTGTTACCAAACGCACAGTCGAAATTACATCTACCCTTGAGAGCACAGGCATCTGTGCGAAGTAGATCGGCTCGAACCAATGTTACATCGCTGCTAGAATCAAGGATGATTTTGATAGGACAGCCGTTTAGTTTTCCTCTGACTTTACGATTTTCCTTACTGTGAGGACTTGGCTCCTCAGGACTTTGTGCTATACCGATGAATCCTTTCGCCGGCTTGGCCTTGCGGTTGTGTGTCTGATCCTGGCGTGCAATCTTGCTGTTTAAATCTTACGTAGCTCCTTTCACACCAGACTTGTTCGGGCAATTGACAATGCGATGACTCTTTTTATGACAGTAAAGGCACTCAACTGACGAAAGTTCTGTCCTTGACCGTGGGCTTTTGCTGCGTGGCTTGTCTTCAGTTCTATAATTTGATAAATTTTCAGATGAAGACTCTTTGGCTTCTGCTTACACTTGTTATCTTTGGCGAAAGACTTCCTCGAAAGAACATACTCGTCCGCAGCTTTTACTACTGATTCCATATTTGTTAGTTTTTTCTGGAACAGAAACATCTTCAGAAATTCGTTGCTGATAAAGTTGTAGAACTGCTCAAGTGCTATGAGTTCCAACGTGTTGACCAGGATTGTTCTCATCTGTGTAACGTTGTTTATGTTCACTAGATCTGTCAGAAATTTGAGCCATTTGTCGCGATACTTCACAAAATAGGATAACAGCTCCTTGAAGCTCTCGTTGAACTGTCTCCTCTGAGATCTAAACTTCTGTCGGTAGTACTCCTCGTTTACCTGAGACTTTGCTAAAATTGCTTGTTTGACCTTTTCGTAAATCCTGGCTTCACTATGACTAACACATGAGAGAGAGAGAAGATAAATTCAATTTTTTCTTACAATAGTACATCTAGTCAATTCCTGAGGGCTCTTAATGCTCTCTATCATACTCAAAAGAGCATCCATTACTGCTGAATATGCATGACCAGGAGACTGCAAGTCATCTCCTCCCAAAATGGTTTCATTATTCCTTGCTCTTTTTGAAAGTAGATTGGCCTAGAATAAAAAATAAAGTTTAAGAGACATCAATATTCGTATTACTCAAAATTAAATTCAAATTTCTAAGTTAAAAAAATTGGAAAAGTTAAGTTCCGAAAGAAAACAAACAAACAAAATTGTCACTACAAACATTATTTTTTTAAATTAAAAAATCAAGACTAACGTACGTATATCATTTTCATTTTATGTTTAGAAAATATCACAAGTGAATTTCTTTTGTTATATGTATATGTAATGTCATTTTAAGACATGAAAAAAAAGTTAAAAAAATTTATAAGTTTAAAAAAAAAACTAAGTAGAAAAAGTCACGACAAATGTTCCTTTTCTAAAAAAAAATATCACGACGAACACTTGTATAACCTTTTCATTTCGTATTTCGAAAATACCACAAGTGAATTTCTTTTTTTATAAGTATATGTAATGCCATTTTAAGACATAAAAAAACGAAAAATTCCTAAGTTCCAAAAACAGTAGACCCCAGCCCCTAAAAAGTTGACCCTCCCCCCTTCAAAGTGGGGTTTAGGGACCCTACCATGTTCTTAATCATACAATGTGTGTATCCATTTCTTGTTCACAACCAAAAATAGGTCTGTTTTATGAAGCGGCCCATCGTATTCATAACATATATTCTACTACTACTAGTCATGTGAAGGTTTAAGTTAAAAAATAATCGATGGATTTAATTCAAAATCTCAAGAGTGTTTTTAAACGAAAGATGATATATAGCCTACAATCACATAAAGTTCGGTAACTAAAGGGATTGAAAATGTGTTTCGATAAAACAAAACTGTATGAAAAACAGTCCTCTCCACTAAGCATACGAGTAATAATACTTAGGTTACGAAACTCATATAGTGGTATAGGAGAAACCTTATGAAAACTTTTTTTGTTAGACATTTTAGATTATCTGTCCATCTATCTATGTGTCTTTCTGTCTATGTGTGTGTGTGTGTGTCTGCGTATGCTTGTGTGTATGTCTGTCTGTCTGCCTCTGTCTCTCTCTCTGTCTCTGTCTCTGTCTCTCTCTGTCTCTCTCTCTCTCCTTCTCTCTCTCTCTCTCTCTCTCTCTCTCTCTCTCTCTCTCTCTCTCACTCTCTCTCTCTCTCTCTCTCTCTCTCTCTCTCTCTCTCTCTCTCTCTCTCTCTCTCTCTCTCTGTCTCTCTCTCTCACTCTCTCTCTGAGACACACACTGCCCAAAGAGATGCGAACATCCCAAAGGGACAAACACAACCCAAAGGACACAAATTCCCAAGAGACACACGCAGACCAAAGAGAAACACACAGCCCAAAGATACACAAACAGCCCAAAGGGACAAACACAGCCCAAAGAGACATACGCAGCCCAAAAAGACACATACAGACCAAAAAGACTCAAAAAGCCCAAAGAGACACACACAGTCCAAAGAGACACACACAGCCAAAAGAGACACGCACATCCCAAAGAGATACCCACAGCCAAAAAAACACAAACAGCCCACAGAGACATACAGAGACCAACAAGACTCAAACAGCCCAAAGAGACACTCACATCCCCAAGAGACACCCACAGACCAAATAGATTCAAATAGCCCAAAGAGACACACACAGCCCAGAGACACACACAGTCCAAAAAAACACACAAAGCCGAAACAGACACACAGAGACCAAAAAGACTCAAACAGCCCAAAGAGACATACACAGCCAAAGAGACACACACGGCCTAAAGAGACACACACATCCCAAAGAGACACCCACCGCCCAAAGAGACACAAACAGCCCAAAGAGACACAAATAGCCCAAAGAGACACACACACACCAAAAAGACTCAAACAGCCCGAAAAGACACAGATAGCTCAAAGCGACACAGCCCAAAGAGACACAAACAGCCCAAAGAGACACACACAGCCCAAAAAGACAACCACAGCCTAAAGAGACACACATTCCAGAGAGACACCCACAGCCCAAAGAGACACAAACAACCCAAAGAAACAGCCCAAAGAGACTCACGCAGCCCAAAGGGACACACACAGCCGAAAGATACACGAACAGCCCAAAAAGACACACAGACCAAAAAGACTCAAACAGCACAAAGAGACATATACAGCCCAAAGAGACATACACAGGACTCAAACAGCCCAAAGAGACACACACAGCAAAGAGACACAACAAGAGCTTGGAAAATTTTTCTTGGTTACCAGTCGTGACGTCGACGAAAATACTTGGAGCTAATATTAGCACAGAAGGAAACATGTGGCAGAAGGTATGGTCTAAGAAAGTAGCAGAAATTCAGTACATGCTAAATACAATGAAAAAAATCGGTCTTTGACAGTATTCCATAGAGCAACATACATCAACATGTATTGCATCCCCTGACTCCTCTATCTTGCACCCATAACCCCCCTCCCATTCTCCTCACTTGAAGTCGTAATGTAAGGCTGGTTTATACTTTCCATATTATTTTCATTTATTTGGTTTAATAAACTTCCCTTTAAATTACTTAGCCAAATATTAAGGGGGATCTCTTCCTCTATCCGTGTATTATTCATTTGCTCCCCTTCAATTTCGTCTGTTATAGGATTTAAGGGCTTGTCATCTACCTTTGACCTTTGTTTTGCTATCTCGGGGTTCATGGCTAAAAACTATTTGTGGTCGTTTATCTTTTTAAGTTGTCTTATATTTACCAACCTGCGTTTACAGGTTTTTAACTCCTGTAGCAAAAAGACGTTTTTATATAATTCCGATAACACTAGCTATCGGAATATGATTTCGGAAAATGGGATATGATTTCCTTTATTATAAATTCCATCACTGATTTCGACCTGAGGTCTTTGGCTGGTGCTATCACTGTGTACTTAGTAAAATGCTCTACCGCAATAATTATATATTTGTCACCATTAGCTCAAAGTTGTAGTTTTCCCGTGGTATCCATTGACCAGATATGAAATGGGTGGTCAGGGAAAATACTTTCTCTCAATTAAGGATATATATTGCTAACTTTATATCACAATTAAACATAGATCACAATTCTTTACTGCCTCCTCAACTTGGCAGTACATATTTTCAAAAATACAACTTTGTTTTAACTTATTCAAAGTTTTTACAGTCCCCATGTGTGCTCCTAGGAAAAGGGTCGTATGTATAAGATTAATGATTCCTCTAATTAGTTTTTTTGGTAGGATAATTTTAATTTGATGCATCTGTTTCCTTTTTTCTGAGTCGTCTATTGCGTACAATATTTCTTCGAATAGGATCAACTGAAGATCTTTTAACCATTTCGCAACACGAGGGTTCCCTTCCCCTAAATTTAAAGTTTCTGGCCTGTTGTTAATTTGAGCTCTGTCCGAAACGTCAAATTTTAGACATTCTTCCTGTGGCTTACCGCTCTTGGTGCCTAGGTCTGCGGGTATCCCAGACCCAGCCCAATTATCCATGCTAGTGACCCTTTCTATAGTCCTAGTCTTTGCAAGCTCCACCGCCCGAGCTTGTCGTATCCATAATGGCTCGTCCCTATCCAAGTCTGAATCCCTGGACGTTTGGGATTCAGCACGATTATCCTTAGTGCCAGTAACTTCTACAGTAGCTCTGGTCTTGGCAAGTTCCGCCGTCAGAACTTGTCCTTTACAGGGTTCCATTTCACTCCCCTCTAAAATTGACCTGCTGTCAGTAACACACGTATGCGTACTGCCCTTTACTTTTACCTCTTTCAGTTTGCCGTGGATAGTCCCAGAGGTTAGGCATCTATCCCTGTACCCAGGTTTGTTCCTTCTTATAGAAGGAAACTCCCTTTCAGTATTACAACTGAATTCATCCCCTTTCGATGGTTTGATAGCTCCGGGAATGTTTGAGCTACCCGTATTTGACTCACATCCCTCACAGGGCCTGGTCAAACCAGTCTGGCTCGACTGTTCATTTCTACCCTCTTTAGACTTTTCATTATTTTTATCTGTATCCTGGGGAGATTTTAAGCCTAAGAGTGTATTTTCTAATCTTATTATTTCATCATTTGCCACCTTAATTTCAGGGTCTTCTAATTGAAATCCCCTCATCTCTTCTTTACCAATCCCAAAAAAATCAATCGGTTCCTCGTCTCCTAATAGGACTAAATATTCTACTTCTAACTCATCAAGATTAATTGACCTATTTTCCTTAACAAATTGTGAACTAGGGCGACTCAAGTAGTCTGCTGGGTTTCTACTGGTACTAATTTGGTGATATGTATACAAATCGTTGTCTAATAGAACCGCAATTCTATATAATTTTAAGTGAAGATCCTTTGATCTTTTAAGATATGTTAGTGCTGCACAGTCTACAAATATGTGAGTTCTCACGGCCCATAAATACCCTTTTTGGAAGTGCTTTAGACTTTGTACTAAGGCAAAAAGTTCCCTGTTGTGGTTATCAAACCTTGAGGCTGCATCACTAAAAACCTTTAAATAGGTTACCACTGTTCGAAATCTATCCGTCTTTTTGCATTTTTGCCTTAAAATTGACGAAATACTTTTTTCTGAGGCATCCATGAAAAGATAAAATTCTTAGTCTTTATCAGGAAATTCTAAAAAAATACTATTTGTATTTAATAATTCTGTTTTTAATTTTTCAAAGGCTACGCTTTGTTCTGGGCCGAAAATAAAAGGAATATTTTTTCTAGTTAGTCGAATTAAAGGTTCGGCTAATATTGCGTAATTATGATAGAATCCCCTGTAATAACCTGTTAAGCCCAAAAATGACCTAATTCCTGTGACGTCACTTGGTGGTTCTAATTTCTTTATAGCTTCTAATTTTTGTGCTTGTGGTTTAACTCCTTTTGTGGAGACCCGAAACCCTAACAAGTCACATTCTTCTGAAACAAATTGAGATTTATCAATATTAAGCCTGAGATTAAATTTTATAGCTTGTTGTTAAGTTAGTTCAATATGTTTCAAATGTTCTTCAAAGTTCCCTGCCGTATGTATTGTCAAGTCATCTACATAACTTGTTAAAAATGAAGAAAATTCGGGTCCTTAGACCTGATTTAAAAATTCAACAAAAGCGCGCGGCGAGAAAACTGATCCCTGTGGCACGCGTTTAAATACATAAGAAATCCCCTTATTTGATAAACTAAAATATTTTTGGCTTTCTTCAGCTAAGTTACACTAAATCAATTTCTAATATCAATAGTTGAAATGAATTTGGTTTTATTAGATGGATCAGAGATGACCTCTGAAATTCTTCGAATAACCCACTGTGAGTCTTCTATTGCCTTATTTATTGCTCTTAAATCTATGAGGAACCGACTATTACTTTCATCCCACAAGTTTTTTGGTGGAATTTTCCCATCCTTTCGTGGTTTCCCTATACAAAATATTGGAGCTGTATATTCAGAACGTCTTATTTCAATTATTCCTACTCTCACCATTTCGTTAATATGTTTTTGTAAACATTCTGTCATTAAAAATGGTAAAGGGAATTGTTTGACACACTTAATAGGTATGTCTGGGTCTATTTTTACCTTATATCCTGGGAGGTCATTTTGCCCTACATCATAAGGTCCAGTTGCAAAGGTTTGTTTCAATTTTAATAAGACCGTCTCTGCTATTTGTTTTCTTTCTGAACTTAACGGACCCGTTTTAGTTATCTTTAAAAATTCGCTGTCTTCCCATACTATTTTATCCTCCTCTATAGAGAGGGATTCCTCTTTATTTTCTATTGCTCCTGCTGCTAAGTGAGTCGCACCCCTTAAATATTCATTGTTTATCACCTCATATGAACCAACGGTTTTACCTCGTGGTAAGTTTAGAGGTTCATCGCTCGTATTAAAATAAACTATTTTTATTGCATTGTTATAAGTTTCACATAGCGACGGAGATATGTGTAATTGTGTCTGAATATTCAGGGTAAACCTTATAGTGTCACCGTGAGCTACAAAGGGTTCTGAGTGATTCGACAATTTGGTCTTAATTTATTTTGAAACAATTGGCCTGAATACAGACCTGTTTCGCTATATATGTCAATCCCCTTCCCGAAATTTCTTCCGTGAAAAACGCAAGGGAATTTATTTCCTCCGTACTTGTATTTCCTAAAGAGATTTTATTATATTTTAAATTTAACGTAAATCGAGTTTGTTTAAAATATCATATCCTATAATTACGTCAAATTTAAAGTTTGGGACGACTTAAAATTTCCAAAATAATCTTTCATTCCGTTTTGCCTCATCTGTAATGCAGAATGCTATATTTATCTCTCCTATTAGTGGTAAAGTCTCTCCACTTAAAGATTTCACGTTTCGGGAGGACGGTTTGAAGCGTCTACAAACCTCTACTGGAAATTTTTGAAATATTTCCTCCTTTAGTAAGCTTCTTTGGCACCCGCTATCTACAAAACATTTTACAAAATTTTGGTCTGCTATTTTAGCAGTCCACATAAATGGGAAAGATCTTGGTTCAGTTTTATTTTCCTTTAACGCGCTAAAACAAATATCTTCACTTTGGTTTGAAGGAGGGTTTGTGATTTTATTTTCAGGCTTGGGACGTACCTCCTCTAAGTCCTGCCTGATTTGTTTTTTTTTCAATAGGACTTGGTGCCATACATTTGTCTGCACTATGCCTGAATTCTTGGCACCTTATATATGCTAGACTTTGCCAACAATCTTTACGATAATGTCCGAGTTTTCCACAATTTGTACACTTTGGGACTTTGCAATCCACTTTCATGTGTCCCAGTCTCCCATAATTAAAACATTTTCCCTTATAATTGCCCTTGTTTTTATATTCTACTCTGTGGTTAACTCTAGGTTCTTTAGCGGAATTCCTGTCTCTTGAGTCTACTACTGCTGCTCCCAGGGACATATCTGGGGAATCCCTATATATTATATTTATTGCTTCGAATCTTTTTCCAAGTTTTAATAATTCATCTTGGTCGTCCGAGGCCTTAGATTGTTCTAATACTCTCCTTCCAATGGAAGGGAGCATGCCGCCCTTGAAAATACTCATCGTAATGTCATTTGCTCTTATACCAGGAGAATTTCTTGCGTAATCTATCGCCTTTCCCCTGATTCGGGAGTAAAATTGGTGTACTAACTCAGATGGTCTTTGTTTTTCAGAGAGCAGCTCTTGTAGTTTTTGTGCAGCTGGTTTTTCATGTAAAAAGGCATCTTTTAAAAGTTTTTCTAGATGGTCTAAATCTCTTATTTTGGGAATATCAAAACTTGTTGCGAATCTTTGTATCTCTCCTCTTGTATAACAGATAGCTTGATTTATCATAGCAATATCATCTTTTCCTAAGCTCCTTTGTATTTGTTTAAGTGTGATAATCCATGAATGGATTTCATTTGGATATGTTGGTAACGAGATGGGGGGCGCTTGCTCCACAAATAGGTTTTGAAGCCTGTTTGTGACTGGAGCGTCTCCATATTACTCCTGTAGAGCGTTTATTTTAGCTTGTGCGTCCTCTTCTACTCTTATTCTCTCCTCTTGCGCTTGTCGTAGTGTAATTTCTAATTCTTTAATTTTATTTTCATTAGAACTCATGATGGATCTATTCTTTTCAATTCTTAGCGTTGGAAACGTTTTGATCCCTTATAGTGCTTTAAGTCACTAAAATGGGTCTACTTATAAATTGTATGAGAATTTTCTCAGTACCTTGGTTTAAATTTATCCTCAAGTTTAGTATTATAATTACACACTCTTGAAGATGATTAACCTATGACCTTTTTTTGAAAATTATAGACACTTTGGACACTAGAACTTGTAGCAAATAGAAAGAAAAGGAGAAGAAAGAAAGAATCTTAGGAAGATAAAAGATAAAAGTCTGTCTGAGCTTCCCCCTTAGGTTAAAATTTCCTTTAATGAACACTTTTTCAAACTTTTCTGTCTTGGATAAACACACACCTTCTTGTGAGGAATAGAGGACTAAATTTTACCTAATTTTATGAATTTAATTAATCCTCCCCCACTTAAACGAAAGTTGCACCGAACTTGAGTACCACTGGCACCAGTTGTAAGGTTGCCCCTACTAGCAGGGCTAATAAATTTGGTAGCGTGATACAAACTGAGGCGTTGGGTAAGAAATCGGTACTCAGAATTCAGTGACAACTGATTTTATTTACAAAAGACAATAAAAGGAAAAATATTCTAATTCAGTTTATGTTGACTATTTTTAAACCTCTTCTAGGTCTAGGTCTAATGATCTACTTGTTCAAATCTACCAGTGTTTACCGAAAAGAAAAAGATTAAGTTATTCCTAAGCTAACGAATGTTTCTACTTAAAAGGGTTATACTTGAACAGCTAGTCAAGGCTTGAGTTCTGGGTTATAAAAATCCTTTAGTTCAAGCTATTTTTGACCTAAGATAAGAATAATCGTACTTGCTTTTAATTCAAATTTCATTAACCCAAACCAAGAGATTCTTTTACTATTTCTTGAAAAGGGTTGTGTATTCCTTTGACCTTTATTAAGCTTTAACTTTAGCAGGGAAACTTAATTGAAAATATCTGGACATAAGGGTTTAGATATTCTTAAGCTGATAATATTGTTCCCCTTTTTCCCCTAACCTGCTTGTATAAACATTGAGGTCACCTTTGTATAAACATGCAGTGCGGGGTTAACGAAATGAAAGAATGATTAAAAGGGGAACGGTGTTCCTCTTCGTATAAACGTCTGAAGATTGCACAAAGGGGGTGGTTAAGTAATGCTATTGTCTGATAATTCCAATTTTCGAATATAAGGTCTTTATAAAGTCAAGCTAAGTCTCAAAGGACTCTAGGCTGAAAAAGGGGAAGCCCAAATGGCTCTCCAAGCTTCTTTCTTCTTGGTTGAGGTTTCCTTTCCTCTTTAAACCCTCAGTTATTCAAAGCTTAAATTTCTGGGAAGAAATTTAATT
This sequence comes from Artemia sp. Qi Xiang Cuo, assembly GCF_049724085.1. Lineage (NCBI taxonomy): Eukaryota > Metazoa > Arthropoda > Branchiopoda > Anostraca > Artemiidae > Artemia > Artemia sp. Qi Xiang Cuo. The sequence goes on from NC_142801.1 coordinate 41,838,936, forward strand.
TGGCTTATTCTAAGCGACTCAAAGCGACTCAAACAGCCCAAAGAGACACACACAGCCAAAGATACACAAACAGCCTAAAGAGACCCACACATCCCAAAGAGACACCCACAGCGCAAAGAGACACAAACAGCCTAAAGAGACATACACAGCCCAAAGAGCCACAAACAGCCCAACGAGACAAACACAGACAAAAAAGACTCAAACAGCCCAAAGAGACACACACAGCCTAAAGAGACTCACACAGCCCAAAGAGATACACACATCCAAGAGAGATACCCACAGACCAGAGAGACACACACAGACCAAAAAAACTCAAACAGTCCAAAGAGACACACATAGCCCAAAAAGAGACATACAGCCCAAAGAGACACCCACAGGCCAAAGAGACACAAACGGCCAAAAGAGACACACACAGACCAAAAAGACTCATACAGCCCAAAGAGGCACACATAGCCCAAAGAGACACACACAGCCCAAATAGACAAACACAGCCCAAATAGACACACATAGCCTATAGAAAGACACAAATCCCACAGAGACACCCACAGCCCAGAGAGACTCAAACAGCCCAAAGAGACACACACACACACCAAAAAAACTCAAACAGTCCAAAGAGACACACATGGCCCAAAGAGACACACACAGCCCAAAGAGATAAAAACACCTCAAAGAGACAAACACAGACCAAAAAGACTCATACAGCCCAAAGAGACACACATAGCCCGAAGAGACACACACAGCCCAAATAGACAAACACAGCACAAAAAGACTCAAACAGCCCAAATAGACACACACAGCCCAAAGAGACCCATATAGCCCATAGACAGACACAAATCCCACAGAGACACCCACTGCCCAAAGAGACACAGACAGCCCAAAGAGATACCCACAGCCCAAAGAGAGACACACAGCCAAAACAGACACACATATTCCAGAGAGACACCCACAGCCCAAAGAGACAAAAACAGCCCAAAAAAACACAGAGACCAAAAAGAGTCAATCAACCCAAAGAGAAACACAGAGTCCAAACAGACTCAAACAGCCCAAAGAGACACACATAGCCCAAAGGGACACATACAGCCCAAAGAGACACAAACAGCCCAAAGAAACAAACACAGAACAAAAAGACTCAAAAACCCTAATGAAACACACATAACCGAAAGTGACACACACATCCCAAACAGACACAAACAACCCAAAGAGACACACACAGACCAAAAAGACTCAATCAGCTCAAAGCGACACACATAGTCTAAAGAGACAGACACAGCCTAAAGAGACACACACATCCCAAAGAGACACCCATAGCCCAAAAAGACACAAACAGACAAAGGAGACGCACACAGACCAAAAACACTCAAACAGCCATAAAAGACACTGATAGCCCAAAGAGACACACATATCCCAAAGAGACAAAAACAGCCCAAAGAGACACAAACAGACCAAAGAGACTTAAACAGCCCAAAGAGACAATTTTAGCCCAAAGAGACACCCACAGCCTAAAAAGACTCAAACACTCCAACGAAACACAAACAGCGCAAAGAGACACACATAACCCAAAAAGATACACACAACCAAAAGAGACACAAATAGCCTAAAAAACACAAACAGCCCAAAGAAACACACACAGACCAAAAAGAATCAAACAGCCCAAAAATACACCCACAGCCCAAAGAGACACACACATTCTAGAGAGACACCCAAAGCCCAAAGAGGCACAAACAACCCAAAGAAACACACACAGACTAAACAGACTCAAACAGCCCAAAGAGACACACACGACCCAAAGAGACACATACAGCCCAAAGAGACACGCACTCCCAAAGAGACACCCACAGACCAAAGAAACAAAAAAAGCCCAAAGAGACACATACAGCCCAAAATGACACACATAGGCCAAAGAGACTCAAAAATCCCAAAGAGAAACCAACAGCCCAAAGAGACACAAACAAATGAGACACAGACACAGCTCAAAGACACAAATACATCCCAAGGAGAAACCTAGAGCACAAAGAGACACAAACAGCCGAAAGATACACAAACAGCCCAAAGAGACACAAGCAGCCCAAAAGAATAACATAGCCGAAAGATACACAAACAGCCCAAAAAGAAACACACTTCCCAAAGAAACACCCACCGAAAAAAAAGTTTCAAACAGCCCAAAGAGACACATACAGCAAAAAGAGACACACACAGCCCTAAGAGACACACATATCCCAAAGAGACAACCAAAGCCCAAAAGAAACATAAACAGCCCAAAGATGACACACACAGACAAATAAAGACTCAAACAGCCCAAAGAAACACACTTATCCTAAAGAGACACCCATAGCCCAAAGAGACACAAACAGCCCAAAAAGACACTCACATCTCAAAGAGAAATCCACAGCCCAAAGAGACACAAAAAGCCCAAAGAAATACACACAGACCAAAAAGACTCAAAAAGCAAAAAGAGACACACATAGCCGAAAAAGACACACACAGCCCAAAGACACACAAACAGCCCATAGAGACAAACAGAGACCAAAAAGACTCAAACGGGCCAAAGAGACACCCACAGCCCAAAGAGACACACACAGCCCAAAGAGACACACACAGACCAAAGAAACACATACAGCCAAAAGAGACACACACGGCCCAAAGAGAGACACATACAACCCAAAGACACACACAGACCAAAAAGACTCAATCAGCCAAAAGCGACATACATAGCCCAAAAAGACAGGCACAGCCTAAAGAGACACAAACAGCCAAAAGAGACACACACAGACCAAGAAGACTCAAACAGCCAAAAGAGACACACATAGCCCAAAGAGACACACACAGCCCAAAGACACACAAACAGCCCAAATAAACACGCAAAGACCAAAATGATTTAAATAGCCCAAAGAGACACACATAGCCCAAAGAGATACACACAGACCAAAGAGACACCCAAAGCCCAAAAGAAACACAAACAGCCCAAAGAGACGCAAAAAGACCAAAGCGACTCAAACAGCCCAAAGAGACACACACAGCCAAAGATACACAAACAGCCCAAAGAGACTCAAACAGCCCAAACAGACACACATAGCCCAAAGAGACACAAACAGCCCAAAGAAACACAAACATCACACATAGACCAAAAAGACTCAAACAGCACAAAAAGACACAGATATCCAAAGACACACATATAGCCCAAAGAGATACAAAGTGCCCAAAGAGACACACATAGACCAAAATGACTCATCCAGCCCATACAGACACATGCAACCCAAATCGAAACACACAGCCTAAAGAGACAAACACAGCCCAAAGAGACACATGCAGCCCAAAAATTATCAAACAGCCTAAAGAAACACACACAGCCGGAAGAGACACACACAGCCCAAAGAAACACACACAGCCAAAAGAGACACACACAGCTCAAAGAGACACACAGAGCCTAAAGAGAGGTACACATTCCAAAGTAACACCCCCAGCCCAAAGAAACACAAAAAAAGCTTTAGTTTCAAAAAACTAAGTAAAAAACTTATCAAAGTCAGTAAAAAACATCACAACGAACACACGTATATCCTTTTCATTTCGTATTTCGAAAATATTACAAGTGAATTTCTTTTTTGTGAATGTGTGGTTTTTGTGAAGTGAATTTGACACACACAGACCAAAAAGATTCAAACAGCCCGAACAGACAAACACAGCCTGAAGGGACACAGACAGTTCAAAGAGACACACACATCCCAGATAGACATCTAAAGCCCAAAGAGACACAAACAGCCCATAGAGACACACACAGCCGAAAGAGACGCACACTGCCCAAAGAGACACACACAGCCCAAAGAGACAAACACAGACCAAAAGGACACACACATCCCAAAGAGACAACAACAGCCCAAAGAGACACAAACAGCCCACAAAGAGACACACATAGCCCAAAGAGACACACACAGTCCAAAGAGACACACACAGGCCAAAGGGAATTGCATAGCCCAATGAGACGCACTCTGACCAAAATGACTCAAAAGGCGAAAAGAGACACATTTAGCCCAAAAAGACACACACACAGCCCAAAGAGACACAAACAACCCAAAGACACACACACGGACCGAACAGACTCAAACAGGCCAAAGAGACGCACGCAGCCCAAAGAGATACAAACTGCCAAAACAGACACACGCAGCCCAAAGAGACACACAGCCCAAAGAGACACACACAGATCAAAAAGACTCAAACAGCCCAAAGAAACACAAACAGCCCAAAGAGACACAAACTGCCCAAAGAGACACACAGCCAAAAGAGACGCATAAAAACTTTAGTTAACCTAAGTAAAAAAAAGTCATCAAGGTCAGTGAAAAAAACATCACGACGAACACTTGTATATCCTTTTCATTTCGTATTTCGAAAATATCAAAATTCTTTTTTGTGAATGTGTTTTTTGTGAAGTGAATTTGACACACACAGACCAAAAAAATTCAAACAGCCAAAAGAGACCCACACAACCCAAAGAGACAAACACAGACCAAAAAGAAACACCCAGCCTAAAGAGACACACACATACCAAAGAGACACTCCCAGCCCAAAGAGAGACAAACAGCCCATAAAGAGACACACATAGCCCAAAGAGACACACATAGTCCAAAGAGACACACACAGCTCAAAGAGACACTCACAGACCAAAATGACTCAAAAGGCAAAAAGAGACACACATAGCCCAAAAAGACGCACACACGGCCCAAAGAGACACAAACAACCCAAAGACACACATACGGACCCAACAGACTCAAACAGGCGAAAACGACACACAAAGCCCAAAGAGACACACACAGCCCAAAGAGACACACACAGCCCAAAGAGACACACACAGCCCAAAGAGACACTAACAGCCAAAAGAGACACACACAGCCCAAAGAGACACACACAGCCCAAACAGACAAACACAGACCAAAAAGACACACCCAGCCTAAAGAGACACACACATCCCAAAGAGACACCCACAGCTCAAAGAGACACAAACAGTCCACAAAGAGACACACATAGCCCAAACAGACACACACAGACCAAAAAGTTACACACAGGCCAAAGAGACACACACAGCTCAAAGAGACACTCTCACACCAAAAATGACTCAAAAGGCAAAAAGAGACATAGATAGCCCAAAAAGACACACACAGCCCACAGAGAAACAAACAACCCAAAGACACACACACGGACCAAACAGACTCAAACAGCCCAAAGAGACACACAGCCCATAGAGACACACATAGCCCAAACAGACACACGCAGCCCAAAGAGACACACACAGGCCAAAGGGAATTGCATAGCCCAATGAGACGCACTCTGACCAAAATGACTCAAAAGGCGAAAAGAGACACATTTAGCCCAAAAAGACACACACACAGCCCAAAGAGACACAAACAACCCAAAGACACACACACGGACCGAACAGACTCAAACAGGCCAAAGAGACGCACGCAGCCCAAAGAGATACAAACTGCCAAAACAGACACACGCAGCCCAAAGAGACACACAGCCCAAAGAGACACACACAGATCAAAAAGACTCAAACAGCCCAAAGAAACACAAACAGCCCAAAGAGACACAAACTGCCCAAAGAGACACACAGCCAAAAGAGACGCATAAAAACTTTAGTTAACCTAAGTAAAAAAAAGTCATCAAAGTCAGTGAAAAAAACATCACGACGAACACTTGTATATCCTTTTTATTTCGTATTTCGAAAATATCAAAATTCTTTTTTGTGAATGTGTTTTTTGTGAAGTGAATTTGACACACACAGACCAAAAAAATTCAAACAGCCAAAAGAGACCCACACAACCCAAAGAGACAAACACAGACCAAAAAGAAACACCCAGCCTAAAGAGACACACACATACCAAAGAGACACTCCCAGCCCAAAGAGAGACAAACAGCCCATAAAGAGACACACATAGCCCAAAGAGACACACATAGTCCAAAGAGACACACACAGCTCAAAGAGACACTCTCAGACCAAAATGACTCAAAAGGCAAAAAGAGACACACATAGCCCAAAAAGACGCACACACAGCCCAAAGAGACACAAACAACCCAAAGACACACATACGGACCCAACAGACTCAAACAGGCGAAAACGACACACAAAGCCCAAAGAGACACACACAGCCCAAAGAGACACACACAGCCCAAAGAGACACACACAGCCCAAAGAGACACTAACAGCCAAAAGAGACACACACAGCCCAAAGAGACACACACAGCCCAAACAGACAAACACAGACCAAAAAGACACACCCAGCCTAAAGAGACACACACATCCCAAAGAGACACCCACAGCTCAAAGAGACACAAACAGTCCACAAAGAGACACACATAGCCCAAAGAGACACACACAGTCCAAAAAGTTACACACAGGCCCAAGAGACACACACAGCTCAAAGAGACACTCTCACAACAAAAATGACTCAAAAGGCAAAAAGAGACATAGATAGCCCAAAAAGACACACACAGCCCACAGAGAAACAAACAACCCAAAGACACACACACTGACCAAACAGACTCAAACAGCCCAAAGAGACACACAGCCCATAGAGACACACATAGCCCAAACAGACACACGCAGCCCAAAGAGACACATAAACAAAAGAGACACACACAGATCAAAAAGACTCAAACAGCCCAAAGAGACACAAACAGCCCTAAGAGACTCACAGCCAAAAGAGACACTAACAGCCAAAAAAGAGATACAAACAGACCAAAAAGACTCAAACGGCCCAAAGAGACACGCAGAGCCCAAAGGGACACCCACAGCACAAAGAGACGCAAAAAGCCCAAAGAGACACACACAGACCAAAAAGACTCAAACAGCATAAATATACACACAGAGCCCAAAAGAACAAATAGAGCCCAAAGAGACACTCACATCTCTAAGAGACATCCACAGCACAAAGAGACACAAAAAGCCCAAAGAAACACACGCAAACCAAAAAGGCTCAAAAAGCAAAAAGAGACACACAGCCAAAAGACACACAAACAGCCCAAAGAGACATACAGAGACCAAAAAGACTCAAACAGGCCAAAGAGACACCCAAAGCCCAAAGAGACAAACACAGCCCAAAGAGAAAAATACAGACCAAAGAGACGCATACATCCCAGAGAGACACCCGCAGCCCAAAGAGACACAAACAGCCAAAAGAGACACACACAGCCCAAAGAGACACACACAGCCAAAAGAGACAGACACATCCCAAAGAGACACAAACAGCCCAAAGAGACACAAACAACCTAAAGAGATACACACATCACAGAGAGACACCCACAGCCCAAAGAGACACATACAACCTGAAGAGATACACACATCCCAGGGAGACACCCACATCCCAAAGAGACACCCACAGCCCAAATAGTCACAAACAGCCCAAGGAGACACCCACAGACCAAAAAGCCTCAAATAGCCCAAAGAGACACACATAGCCCAAAGAGACACACACAGACCAAAAAGACACAAACAGCCCAAAGAGACACACACAGCCCAAAGAGAAACAACACAGCCGAAAGAGACACACACATCCCAGAGACACACACAGCCAAAGGAGACACAAACAGCCTAAAGGGACACACACATCCCAAAGACACACCCACGGCTCAAAGACACGGCCCAAAGACACCCAAACAGCCAAAAAAGACACAAAAAAAACAAAAAACTTAAACAGCCCAAAGAGACACACATAGCCCAAAGAGACACACATAGCCCAGAGACACACACAGACCAAAAAGACTCAAACAGCCCAAAGAGACACACTAAGCCCAAAGAGACACACACAGCCAAAGGAGACACAAACAGCCTAAAGGGACACACACTCTTCAAAGACACACCCACGGCTCAAAGAGACCCAAACAGCCCAAAGAGACACACATAGCCCAAAGAGATACAAACAGCCTAAAAATACACACACATCTCCAAGAGACACCCATAGCCCAAAGAAACACAAACAGCCCAAAGAGACACAATAGCCTAAAGAAACACACACAGACCAAAATGACTCAAACAGCCCAAAGAGACACACACGGACCTAACAGACTCACACAAGCCAAAGAAACAGACACAGCCCCAAGAGATACACGCAGCCCAAAGAGACACACGCAGCCCAAAGAGACACGCACTGACCAAAAACACTCAAACAGCCCAAAGAGACACACATATCCAAAAGAGACAAGCCCAAAGAGACAAACACAGACAAAAAGACTCAAACAGCATAAAGAGCATAAAGAACACAACCGCACAAAGAACACACACAGCCCAAAGAGACAACAACAGCCCAAAGAGACACAAACAGCCCACAAAGAGACACACATAGCCCAAAGAGACACACACAGTCCAAAGAGACACACACAGGCCAAAGAGAATTGCATAGCCCAATGAGACGCACTCTGACCAAAATGATTCAAAAGGCAAAAAGAGACACATTTAGCCCAAAAAGACACACACACAGCCCAAAGAGACACAAACAACCCAAAGACACACACACGGACCGAACAGACTCAAACAGGCCAAAGAGACGCAAGCAGCCCAAAGAGATACAAACTGCCAAAACAGACACACGCAGCCAAAAGAGACACATAGCCCAAAGAGACACACACAGATCAAAAAGACTCAAACAGCCCAAAGAAACACAAACAGCCCAAAGAGACACAAACTGCCCAAAGAGACACACAGCCAAAAGAGACGCAAAAAAACTTTAGTTAACCTAAGTAAAAAAAAGTCATCAAAGTCAGTGAAAAAAACATCACGACGAACACATGTATATCCTTTTCATTTCGTATTTCGAAAATATCAAAAGTGAATTTCTTTTTTGTGAATGTGTTTTTTGTGAAGTGAATTTGACACACACAGACCAAAAAAATTCAAACAGCCAAAAGAGACACACACAACCCAAAGAGACAAACACAGACCAAAAAGACACACCCAGCCTAAAGAGACAAACACATACCAAAGAGACACTCCCAGCCCAAAGAGAGACAAACAGCCCATAAAGAGACACACATATCCCAAAGAGACACACATAGTCCAAAGAGACACACACAGCTCAAAGAGACACTCTCAGACCAAAATGACTCAAAAGGCAAAAAGAGACACACATAGCCCAAAAAGACGCACACACGGCCCAAAGAGACACAAACACCCCAAAGACACACATACGGACCCAACAGACTCAAACAGGCTAAAAAGACACACAAAGCCCAAAGAGACACACACAGCCCATAGAGACACACTCAGCACAAAGAGACACACAGACAAAAGATACACTAACAGCCAAAAGAGACACACACAGCCCAAAGAGACACACACAGCCCACACAGACACACACAGACCAAAAAGACACACCCAGCCTAAAGAGACACACACATCCCAAAGAGACACCCACAGCTCAAAGAGACACAAACAGTCCACAAAGAGACACACATAGCCCAAAGAGACACACACAGTCAAAAAAGTTACACACAGGCCAAAGAGACACACAGCTCAAAGAGACACTCTCACACCAAAAATGACTCAAAAGGCAAAAAGAGGCATAGATAGCCCAAAAAGACACACACAGCCCACAGAGAAACAAACAACCCAAAGACACACACACGGACCAAACAGACTCAAACAGCCCAAAGAGACACACACAGCCCATAGAGACACACACAGCCCAAACAGACACACGCAGCCCAAAGAGACACATAGACAAAATAGACACACACAGATCAAAAAGACTCAAACAGCCCAAAGAGACACAAACAGCCCTAAGAGACTCACAGCCAAAAGAGACACTGACAGCCCAAAGAGATACAAACAAACCAAAAAGACTCAAACGGCCCAAACAGACACGCACAGCCCAAAGGGACACCCACAGCACAAAGAGACGCAAAAAGCCCAAAGAGACACACACAGACCAAAAAGACTCAAACAGCATAAATATACACACACAGCCCAAAAGAACATATAGAGCCCAAAGAGACACTCACATCTCTAAGAGACATCCACAGCACAAAGAGACACAAAAAGCCCAAAGAAACACACGCAAACCAAAAAGGCTCAAAAAGCAAAAAGAGACACACAGCCAAAAGACACACAAACAGCCCAAAGAGACAGACAGAGACCAAAAAGACTCAAACCTGCCAAAGAGACACCCAAAGCCCAAAGAGACAAACACAGCCCAAAGAGAAAAATACAGACCAAAGAGACGCACACATCCCAGAGAGACACCCGCAGCCCAAAGAGACACAAACAGCCTAAAGAGACACACACAGCCCAAAGAGACACACACAGCCAAAAGAGACATACACATCCCAAAGAGACACACACAGCCCAAAGGGACACTAACAGCCTAAAGAGAGACACCCATCCCAGAGAGACACCCACAGCCCAAAGAGACACATACAACCTGAAGAGATACACACATCCCAGGGAGACACCCACATCCCAAAGAGACACCCACAGCCCAAATAGGCACAAACAGCCCAAGGAGACACCCACAGACCAAAAAGCCTCAAATAGCCCAAAGAGACACACATAGCCCAAAGAGACACAGACATACCATATAGACTCAAACAGCCCAAAGAGACACACACAGCCCAAAGAGACACACACAGCCGAAAGAGACACACACATCCCAGAGACACACACAGCCAAAGGAGACACAAACAGCCTAAAGGGACACACACATACCAAAGACACACCCACGGCTCAAAGACACGGCCCAAAGACACCCAAACAGCCCAAAAAGACACAAAAAAAACAAAAAACTTAAACAGCCCAAAGAGACACACAGAGCCCAAAGAGACACACATAGCCCAGAGACACACACAGACCAAAAAGACTCAAACAGCCCAAAGAGACACACATAGCCCAAAGAGACACACACAGCCGAAGGAGACACACACATCCCAGAGACACACACAGCCAAAGGAGACACAAATAGCCTAAAGGGACACACACTCTTCAAAGACACACCCACGGCTCAAAGAGACCCAAACAGCCCAAAGAGACACACATAGCCCAAAAAGATACAAACAGCCTAAAAATACACACACATCCCCAAGAGACACCCATAGCCCAAAGAAACACAAACAGCCCAAAGAGACACAAACAGCCCAAAGAGGCACAAACTACCTAAAGAGATACACCCATCCCAGAGAGACACCCACAGCCCAAAGAGACACAAACAACCTGAAGAGATACACATATCCCAGAGAGACACCCACATCCCAAAGAGACAACCACAGCCCAAATAGGCACAAACAACCCAAAGAGACACCCACAGACCAAAAAGCCTCAAATAGCCCAAAGAGACACACATAGCCCAAAGAGACACACACAGACCAAAAAGACTCAAACAGCCCAAAGAGACACACACAGCCCAAAGAGACACACACAGCCCAAAGAGACACACACATCCCAGAGACACAACAGCCAAAGGAGACACAAACAGCCTAAAGGGACACACACATCCCAAAGACACACCCACGGCTCAAAGACACGGCCCAAAGACACCCAAACAGCCCAAAAAGACACACAAAAACCAAAAGGACTTAAACAGCCCAAAGAGACACACATAGCCCAAAGGGACACACATAGCCCAAAGAGACACACACAGACCAAAAAGACTCAAACAGCCCAAAGAGACACACACAGCCCAAAGAGACACACACAGCCGAAAGAGACACACACATCCCAGAGACACACACAGCCAAAGGAGACACAAACAGCCTAAAGGGACACACACATCCCAAAGACACACCCACAGCTCAAAAAGAACCAAACAGCCCAAAGAGACACACACAGCCCAAAGAGACACACACAGCCGAAAGAGACACCCACATCCCAGAGACACACATAGCCAAAGGAGACACAAACAGCCTAAAGGGACACACACATCCCAAAGACACAACAGCCAAAGGAGACACAAACAGCCCAAAGAGACACACACAGCCCAAAGAGACACACACAGCCGAAAGAGACACACACATCCCAGAGACACACACAGCCGAAGGAGACACAAACAGCCTAAAGGGACACACACTCTTCAAAGACACACCCACGGCTCAAAGAGACCCAAACAGCCCAAAGAGACACACATAGCCCAAAGAGATACAAACAGCCTAAAAATACACAAACATCCCCAAAAGACACCCACAGCCCAAAGAAACACAAACAGCCCAAAGAGACACAAACAGCCCAAAGAGACACAAACAACCTAAAGAGATACACCCATCCCAGAGAGACACCCACAACCCAAAGAGACACAAACAACCTGAAGAGATACACATATCCCAGAGAGACACCCACATCCCAAAGAGACACCCACAGCCCAAATAGGCACAAACAGCCCAAGGAGACACCCACAGACCAAAAAGCCTCAAAAAGCCCAAAGAGACACTCATAGCCCAAAGAGACACACACAGACCAAAAAGACTCAAACAGCCCAAAGAGACACACACAGCCCAAAGAGACACACACAGCCTAAAGAGACACACACATCCCAGAGACACACCCACGGCTCAAAGACACGGCCCAAAGACACCCAAACAGACCAAAAAGACACACAAAAACCAAAAGGACTTAAACAGCCCAAAGAGACACACATATTTCAAAGAGACACACATAGCCCAAAGAGAAACACACAGACCAAAAAGACTCAAACAGCCCAAAGAGACACACACAGCCCAAAGAGACACACACAGCCCGAAGAGACATACATATCCCAGAGACACACACAGCCGAAGGAGACACAAACAGCCCAAAGGGACACACACATCCCAAAGACACACCCACGGCTCAAAGAGACCCAAACAGCCCAAAGAGACACACATAGCCCAAAGAGATACAAACAGCCTAAAAATACACACACATCTCCAAGAGACACCCACAGCCCAAAGAAACACAAACAGCCCAAAGAGACACAATAGCCTAAAGAAACACACACAGACCAAAATGACTCAAACAGCCCAAAGAGACACACACGGACCTAACAGACTCAAACAAGCCAAAGAAACAGACACAGCCCAAAGAGATACACGCAGCCCAAAGAGACACACGCAGCCCAAAGAGACACACACTGACCAAAAAGACTCAAACAGCCCAAAGAGACACACAAATCCAAAAGAGACACACACAGCACAAAGAGACACAAAAAGCCCAAAGAGACAAACACAGACAAAAAGACTCAAACAGCCTAAAGAGCATGAAGAACACAACCGCACAAGAACACACACAGCCCAAAGAGACACTCACATCTCAAAGAGAAATCCACTGCCCAAAGAGACACAAAAAGCCCAAAGAAGTATACACAGACCAAAAAGACTCAAAAAGCAAAAAGAGACACACATAGCCCAAAAAGACACAGACAGCCCAAAGACACACAAACAGCCCATAGAGACACACAGAGACCAAAAAGACTCAAACAGGCAAAAGAAACACTAACAGCCCGAAGAGACACACACAGCCCAAAGAGACAAACACAGCCCAAAGAGACACACACAGCCCAAAGAAACAGATACAGCCCAAAGAGACACACACATCCCAAGGAGACACAAACAGCCCAAAGAGATGCAAACAAACTAAAGAGACAAACACATCCCAGAGAGACACCCACAGCCCAAAGATACACAAACAGCCTAAAGAAACCCAGACAGACCAAAAAGCCTCAAACAGCCCGAAGCGACACACTTAGCCCAAAGAGACACACACAGACCGAAAAGACTCAAACAGCCTAAAGAGACACAGACAGCCCAAAGATACACGCAAAGACCAAAAGACTCCAACAGCCCAAAGAGACAAACACAGCCCAAAGAGACACACCCAGCCTAAAGAGACACATATATCCCAAAGAGACACTGACAGCCCAAAGACACCCAAACAGCCCAAAAAGACACAAAAAAACCAAAAAGACTTAAACAGCCCAAAGAGACACACATAGACCAAAGAGACACACACAGCTCAAAGAGACAAACACAGACCAAAAAGACTCGAACAGCCCAAAGAGACACATACAACCCAAAGAGACACACAGAGCCCAAAGAGACACACACAGCCCAAAGAGACACACACAGACCATACAGACACGAACAGCCCAAAGAGACACAAACAGCCCAAAAAGACACACAAAGACCAAAAAGACTCAAACAGCCCAAAGAGACAAACATAGTCAAAAGAGACACACACAGTCCATAGAGACATACACAGACTAAAAAGACTCAAACAGCCCAAAGAGACACACACAGCCCAAAGAGACACAAAAAGCCCAAAGAAACACACACAGCCCAAAGAGACACAAATACCACAGAAAGACACACTGACCAAAAAGACTCAAACAGCCCAAAGAGACACATATAACCCAAAGAGACAGACAGCCCGAAAAGACAAAAACAGCCAAAAGGGACACACACAGACCAAAAAGACTCAAACCGCCCAAAGAGACACATATAGCCCAAAGAGACTCACACAGTCCAAAAAGACACAAACAGCCCAAAGAAACACACAGAGTTCAAAAAAACTCAAGCAGCCCAAAGAGACACACATAGACCAAATAGACACAAACAACCTAAAAAGACACAAACAGCCCAAAGAGACACCCACAGACCATAAAAGACTCAAACAGCCCAAAGAGACACACAGTGCCCAAAGAGACACACACACAGCCTAAAAAGACACACACATCCCAAAGAGACACCAAAACCCCAAAGTGACACAAACAGTCCAAAGAGACACACACAGACCAAAAAGACTCAAATAGCCCGAAAAGACAAACAAAGCCCAAAGAGACACACACAGCCCAAAGAGATACACGCACCCTAGAGAGACACCAACAGTACAAAGAGACACAGACAGCCCAAAGACACACAAACAGCCCATAGAGACACACATAGACAAAAAAGACTCAAACAGGCAAAAGAAACACTAACAGCCAGAAGAGACACACACAGCCCAAAGAGACACACACAGCCCAAAGAGACACACACAGCCCAAAGAGACACATACAGCCCAAAGAGACACACACATCCCAAGGAGACACAAACAGCCCAAAGAGATGCAAACATACTAAAGAGACAAACACATCCCAGAGAGACACCCACAGCCCAAAGATACACAAACAGCCTAAAGAAACCCAGACAGACCAAAAAGCCTCAAACAGCCCGAAGCGACACACTTAGCCCAAAGAGACACACACAGACCGAAAAGACTCAAACAGCCTAAAGAGACACAGACAGCCCAAAGATACACGCAAAGACCAAAAGACTCCAACAGCCCAAAGAGACAAACACAGCCCAAAGAGACACACCCAGCCTAAAGAGACACATATATCCCAAAGAGACACTGACAGCCCAAAGACACCCAAACAGCCCAAAAAGACACACACAACCCAAACAGACTAAAACAGCCCAAAGAGACACACATAGACCAAAGAGACACACACAGCTCAAAGAGACAAACACAGACCAAAAAGACTCGAACAGCCCAAAGAGACACATACAACCCAAAGAGACACACATAGCCCAAAGAGACATACACAGCCCAAAGAGACACACACACACCATAAAGACACTAACAGCCCAAAGAGACACAAACAGCCCAAAAAGACACACAAAGACCAAAAAGACTCAAACAGCCCAAAGAGACAAACATAGTCAAAAGAGACACACACAGTCCATAGAGACATACACAGACTAAAAAGACTCAAACAGCCCAAAGAGACACACACGGCCCTAATAGACACAAAAAGCCCAAAGAAACACAAACAGCCCAAAGAGACACAAATACCACAGCCTTAAGAGACACAAACTGACCAAAAAGACTAAAACAGCCCAAAGAGACACACATAGCCCAAAGAGACACACAGCCCGAAAAGACAAAAACAGCCAAAAGGGACACACACAGACCAAAAAGACTCAAACCGCCCAAAGAGACACATATAGCCCAAAGAGACTCACACAGTCCAAAAAGACACAAACAGCCCAAAGAAACACACAGAGTTCAAAAAAACTCAAGCAGCCCAAAGAGACACACATAGACCAAATAGACACAAACAACCTAAAAAGACACAAACAGCCCAAAGAGACACACACAGACCATAAAAGACTCAAACAGCCCAAAGAGACACACAGTGCCCAAAGAGACACACACACAGCCTAAAAAGACACACACATCCCAAAGAGACACCAAAAGCCCAAAGTGACACAAACAGTCCAAAGAGACACACACAGACCAAAAAGACTCAAATAGCCCGAAAAGACAAACAAAGCCCAAAGAGACACACACAGCCCAAAGAGATACACGCACCCTAGAGAGACACCAACAGTACAAAGAGACACAAACAGCCCAAAGAAACACACACAGACCAAAAAAACTCAAACGGCCCAAAAGGACACACATAGACCAAAGAGACAAAAACAGCCTCAAGAGACACACACAGAGACCAAAAAGACTCAAACAGCCCAAAGAGACACATATAGCCCAAAGAGACACACACAGTCTAAAGAGACACACACATCCCAGAGAGACACACACAGTTCAAAGAGACACAAACAGCCCAAAGAGACACACATCCCAAAGAGACACCAACAGCCCAAAGAGAAACAAACAGCCCAAAGAAACACACACAGACCAAAATGACTCAAACAATCCAAAGAAACACACATAGCCCAAAAAGACACACACAGCCCGAAGAGACACAAACAGCCCAAATAAACACTATTAAAAAGAGCACTTGCCATTTTAATTTCCAGGGCTGTTTGGGGAGTGTCATCCTCAAAGATATAATATCCGGACCTTTCAACAACTTGGAACAAAATGGTTATCTCAAAGTTTTGATTGGATCTTTTTGGGGAAATGTTGGGCGTGGAAGGGGTGTTAGTTTCCTTCCAATCACTTTCGACTATTAAAAAGGGCACTAGTCGTTTCAATTTCCATTCAAATAAGCCCTTTTAAAAGTTTCTACGACAACACTTTCTATAAAACCTTATATGCCCAAAGGGCATAACTTACAACCTTGGCCCTGATGACTGGGGGGGGGCGTTGTCATCCTCAAAAACCTAATTTCCAGAACTTTCAACTATGTTGAACAAAATAGCTATATCAAAATTTCGATTGGATGTGTTTGGGGAATTGTTGGTGTGTTAGGGGGTTAGTTGCGCTCCAATCACTTTTCACTATTAAAAAGGACGCAAGCCCTTTAAATTTCCAATCCAATGAGCCCTTGTTGAAGTTTCTACGGCAAAGCTTTCAATAAAAACCTTATATACCCCCAGGGCATAACTTACAACCTTTGCCCTGTGGGCTGTGGCGGAGTGTCCTCCTCAAAAACATAATTTCTATATTGAAATCAACTACGCTGAACAGAATGGCTACCTCAAAATTTTGATTGGATCTCTTTGGGGGAATGGTGGGCGTGGAAGGGGTGTTAGTTGCCTTCCAATCACTTTCTAAATATTTATACTGGAAAAAAAACAGAGATTATTATTAATGTATAGATGAATCACAAAACAAACGGAAATCAAAATCAAAAATCACATCAAACATAAAGATAACAAGTAATGGTGTAGATTAATAAATGAATGAACATGAAATGAACTGAAATGAAAATTCAGTAAAACTTAACAATAACAGAAACTACCACAAGCAGGAGTAGGGTTACTACGCCCTAAAACTTCCAAAAGGCCCGAGCGTCACTGGTGCTTTACTGAAAACGTCTTGTATTTCTGGCAGCATATTTTTTTTTTCTCAACAAAAAGACAACGAGAAATTGTATTCTTGTTGCATTTTGACCGTCAATGTCAGAATGCATTGTAATACTCTAAAAGATTTCTTTGAACTTTGCGATTGTCCCGAAAGCAATGTCAACAGAGTATTCCAAAGTTTTGAAAATTATGCAAATCTTCATTACTCTGTGTGTCACAACGGCTAGTAATGAGAGATTCTTTTCAACGCTAAGCCTGATTAAAACCTATTCAAGATCATTAGTAGGCGACGAAAGGATCAGTGATCTGATGTTGATATTTAGTGAAAAGGCTCTTTTGAAATTGTTTGATTTCAATACTATGGTTAGAAAATATATTTAAATATATAAAATTATTGTACAAAATCAAAGAATATAAAACATATGGTTATAAAATATTTTTAGAAAAAGGAGACCTTCTCGTTTCTCAGTGTTAAAATAAAACAGTGAATTGCTTTCCAACTTAAGTTCTATGTGTATTCAATAAACACTTTTAAATTACTTCTTACTATTATAAGTCGATTTTTGGACCGACCTGTGCTAACCTCTATGGCGAAATATTGCTCTTCAACAACTGTGAGCCGACCAATTAAGGGGGCTCATAGAGGTTGCTTAGCCCCCCCCGCCCCGTAGTTCAGAATGAAATGACGCCACTGCCTACGCTTCCTTTTTTTGGTCCTTAGGAAAAAGCCAAATTAGTTTTCTCTCCCCCTTAGAAGGACCCTTGTGAACGACCGTTCACAAGTAAAACTCGGTGCTTAGCTAGATACGCTAGACAATGTGTTTAGCTAGATATTGAGTTCTAGCTTCTAGAACCCAATGTCTAGTATTTTCAATTACAGCCAATCAGAATGTGCCAAGTTCATCTATTTTCGTCATCTATATTTCCATTTTTAAACTGAAATTTTATTTTTGTTTTCTTATTCATTGTTTTTTTTTTTCATTTTAGGCAAATATGCAACATCAGACATAATAGTGAAGCACATTAAGGCAATAGGGATTACACTAAGTGAAAATAGGGATTACAATTTTGAAAGTTTTGCCTGCATAATCTCTTTTGATTGGCTAGAAATGACAACTGTAATCTATTTGAAACTAAATTTGTAGTTTTAGCTAAGCACCAAGTTTTACTTGTGAACAGTCGTTACCTAGACGTTGAAGTCTGGCTAGACACGTGTCTAGACATGAGATTCTAGCTAGACACGCATGTGAACGCCGCCTTAGAAAACTCGTAAATTTTACAAGAAAGTCTCGGCAGCGGCAACACTGATGCCGAGTATTTGACCCCAAAGTATTTCATTTTTACAATCTGAAGAACTGTGTTGTTTTTTGTTTTTTTTTATCAAGTTAAAGATGGTAATTGCTTTTTCTCTTTATGCACAGAACTGTGTGAACCACAGAAAATATCTTTTTTCTCTTTCGACAAGTCTTTAGAATACCTAGCCTTTTTGGTGTTATGTTCAGTGTCCTAAGAGGGATGTTAAAGATTGTAATTTAAGGGGTAATAGGTTAATAAATATGCCATTTAGAAATAATTTAGGTAAGTTAGCTGATATGAGGATTCAGGGTAAATTTCTAGGTTGCACTATAATTTAGCTAGGATGAAAGTGAAAATGTCATTTGATGCCTTTTTTATAGCCTACTCTTTCATAATACAATAATTGCTTCTGTTGTAAATTACATCTTGAGCCCTTAAAGGAGCTCCAAAGGTATTTCATTTTTGTAACCACACAAAGAAGTTATAACCTAACCTGCAAAATACTTGTTTCAAAGTGTTTTTCTACTGTTTCAAATTTTCAAATGCTGTTGACAAAAAAACTACAGAGTTTTGTAATTCAAAACTTTGCTGTAAACAATTCAGGGTATATATTTGCACATTTGGGGGACAGGGGGTGTAAAGTTCATGGTAGATTTGCAGTTGGCCATGTAATGTAGCTAGGATGAATGTGGAAACATTATTTGATGCTTTTCTTACTCTCTTTCATAATTCATATAAAATACCCTTGGGACCCCTTTAAGGGTTCAAGATGCAATTTGTGACAGAAGCAATTATTATATTATGAAAGAGCATAAGAAAGGCATCAAATTATGTTTTCACTTTCATCCTAGCTAAATTATACTGCCACTTAGAAATTTACCAAATTCAGAAATAGTATTCAAAATGTGAACTAGTCCTATCCAAAGTGCAATAGCCAGAAATTTCTAGGTGGCACTATCATTTAGCTAAGATGAAAGTGAAAATGTCATTTGATGCCTTTTTTTATGCTCTTTAATAATTCAGTATTTGCTTCTGGGGTTAATTGCATCTTGAGCCCTTAAAGCCCCAATAGTATTTTATATGAATTATGAAAGTACATAAAAAAAAAACATTGAATGATGTTTTCACTTTCATCCTAGCTGAATTATATAGGCCATTGCAAAGTTACCATGAAATTTACCCACCCCACTCCCCTAATGTACAAATATTTACCCTGAATTATCAATGGCAAAGTTTTGCACACAGTTTATAGAATTAGCAGTATGATCATTCCCTATTTCACCCATTATAAAAACCTGGACCAAGGTGCAAGTGCTCCAGAGAATGTTTTTGCAGATATAAACATAAGCGGCATCAGATCTTTTCACAGGTAGACAAGTCAGATTTCTCTTGGACACAAAACTTGGCTTCAATGTTGGAACACTAATTTTGAAGAAACTAATTTTAAATTAATTTATTCCAATACATACATGAAAATTGGTAATTAGTAGTGCAATGTTATTATTTATATATATATATATATATATATATATATATATATATATATATATATATATATATATATATATATATATATATATATATATATATATATATATATATATATATATATATATATATATATATATATATATATATATATATATATACATGTATATACATATATATACATATATATACATATATATTCATGCATACATACATACAAAAACTTTACAAAAAAGAAAGTTTTTTTAAAGAAAAGTAAAAGCCATATTAAACTTAAGATTCAGTAGAAATAAAATTTTTCTGAAAGTTCCCTAAGAATTTTACAAAAAACACTTTTAACAGACGTTTGGTATTTTCTTGGGTATTCTGTCCTTGGTTCTTTGATGCACTTCAACTATATACACACAGTGGATACTACTGAGGGTTACAAGTTCAATCAAACAGGGGGTCTTACAATCTGTTTCTCTGAACTATGAATCACTCATTGCAGACAGTGCTAGGCTTGTGTCTTCTTTGTATTATTTCACTAGCTGATCAGACAACATAATAAACTGTTGTGGCTATTCTGTCCTTGGTTCTTTGATGCACATCAACTATGTACAGGCAGTGGTTACTGCTGAGGGTTACAAGTTCAAAAACTTGTAAAGGTCTGCCCATTTCATATGAAAACATTGATTGAAAACAAAAGTAGTCTTATCTAGAAAATAAATATCATAGAAAATAAATATCACAATATGAAAAAAAATAATAAACTATCCAGTGGCTGATCCAGAGGGGGGGTAAGGGGTGCCCCCTTATAGTAGTCGAAAGTAGCATAATTTACCTAATTAACGCAAGTTTGCATTAATTAAACTTGCTCCTAATGTAAGTTTGTCCAATCAACCTATTTTGCCCCCCCCCTAAAAAAATCTGCCCCTGAAACCATCACACCTACTCCACCAGTTATTAGAAGAAGAAAAAATTCCTAATTTTCACAAATTTCATCAACCCCCCACCCCCTTTTTTATAAAATTCTACATAGGCTGATCAGTTGAGTCCACTGTATATAAATAATAGATTAAGTCATAATTTGTATATAAATTAAGTAATACCTGTGAGATGGGACACATGCAAACCACTTGGCTGGCTCACCAAGTTTTTTTCTGATTTTGCAATTACAAATAATGCATTTTGTAACCATTTCTCAATGATTGACAAAAACACACTAACCTGCTAATGCAGAAATAAGTGGGACAAGCTTTTTGTTTGCACCATGAATGAAGACCAGAAATGATCTGCAATAAACTTACTGGATAATTCTATAAAGTGTGGTTTTTGAATCACAAAATTCAGTGCTATTTTTGTTAATGGCATTTGAAGAACTTTGAAACAGTAGGAAAACAGTTTATATTTGAGTTGCCTAATAAATGAGGTTTGAATTGTTATTAATAAGTATTTTATATTCTCTTGAACAACTTATTTATAAAATAGTGATAAGCTTTTAACCACTTTTCAATAACTTAACTAGTGTTGATAACTTCTTTGTGTGGTTACAAAACTGAAATACCTTTGGGGCCCCTTTAAGGGCTCAAGATGCAACTAGCCCCAGAAGTAATTATTGAATTATGAAAGAGCATAAAAAAGGCATCAAATGATGTCTTCACTTTCATCCTAGCTAAATTATAGTTGACAAGGGTTTGACTAGGAGTTGACAAGGGTTTAAATTATGGATTAGACCTAGAAATTTACACAATTTAAGGGGCAGGAGAATAGAATCTTAATCAATTGAATCTTAATTGCAAATTTAAACCCGAAGCAGCATCAGCCTCCTAACAAGACACTCATTATGATGAAGTCGGCATCAGTTGGTAGTTGAGTGGGATGGACAGTCCTACTCATATTTCCATGACTTGTCATTCCATTTCTTGTCCAGTCTGGACTTGAAGGATGCAGCCATGGGTGCAGTCACCATTTCAACTTGAAGGCTGTTCCAATCATTGACAACATGCTTGGAGAAGAAGTGTTGCCATGTTTGTGTATTGACAGAATGTTTTGACAGCTTTTGTGAGTGCCCTCTTGTATGGTGCTGACCTGAATGTTTGATAAAAAGGGGGTTATTTGGTTGTGTATTATGCTTGTAGGTCAGCATCATATCACCATGGCAGTGTCTGAAGACTAGTGTTGGCAGCTGCATACATTCCAGTCTCTTGTTGTATGGGAGATCTTGTAGGCCAGCTATGCACTTGGTAGCACACCAATGAACTCCCTCAATTAGACTGGTGTCATTCTTATAGGAAGGGAAGGTGAGACATGTACTAAAATCCAAAACAGGCCTAACTATAGCCTTATAGGGCCTTGGAAAGACTTTACGGGAGTGGCTGGTTATGGTGCATTTGAGGAGACCAAGGCTTGAATTTGCTTTTGAAGCTGCTTGTTGCCAGTGGCTGTGGAACTTCAATTGTTCATCTATCAGCACTCCTAGATCTCTTTCTTTGGGACTTGTCTTTAGTACTAAGTCAGCCAGTGAATTGGGATCAGACATGTTGTACTGGTGACAGGGGTTGTTGCTTCCAAAGTGAAGGACACTGCACTTCAATGTGTTGAATTCAAGTAGCCAATCTTGTGCCCATGTTTAGATTTTATGAAGGTCACACTGCAGACTTTGTTGAGAAAAATGATTGTAAAAATGAACAATGAGCCATTTGGTTCAATAAAGGTACTATAAAGGTAAATATAAGCTGAAGAAAACTGATCTACTGCTGCTGATGCTTGAATTGTGTAGATTTATCTTAGTTTTGACAAAATTTTTGAAGAAACTAAATTTTAGCTGGGGGGAGGGGTAGTTAGCCCCCCTGCCCTATAGACAATTACACCCCTGCTTTACAGACCTTCAAAGATAATACCAGTAAATATTGAACAGCTCATATTATTGACCTATAGATAAAGTGAACATACCACTAGAGGCCATTTTTTATGCTGTTTCTGGATGCAATAATCACCTTTCTTGCAAATTCAGTTTAATTTTTCTATGTTTTTTTTTCTATTGTTTTTTATAATTCCTTTCTATGTTTTTTTGGTATAAAAAGGGTTAAAACAATGGTTCCAAACTTACTATTTCATTATAAAATCCATTTTGTTAAAGTTATGTAATTCTCAAGCATTGATCTGTAACAATTAAGTTGGATAAAAAATTCAGAACAATTTCTCCATTTTTCTATTTGCCATGTTTCTTGTGTCAGCTTTGATATCAAATAGTTTGTGGTAACAAACTGTAAGTAAGGAGCAACCCAGCTCAATAGTAACCAAAACTCTAAAAAACAGTATTTTGATACCAGTAGATAAATCAAAATAATCAGATTTTTATGCTGATTTCAAATATATAAGCTTCATCAAGTTTAGTCTCACCCATCAAAAGTTACACACCTGAGGAAATTTGCCTTGTTTTCAAAAGAAGGGGGAAACACCCCTAAAAGTCATAGAACTTTAATGAAAATCACGCCATCAGATTCAGCATATCAGAGAACCCTACTTAAGAAGTTTCAAGCTCCTATCTGCAAAAATGTGGAATTATGTGTTTTTTGCTAGAAGAAAGATCACAGATGTGTGTATTTGTTTTTTATTTCTCACGGGTGATCATATTGACAAGATGTTGCAGGAGGGCTCATTTGAACAGAAATTAAAAGTTCTAGTGCCCTTTTTAAGTGACCAAAAAAATACAGGGTAACTAGGCCCCCTCCCATGCTCTTTTTTTCCCAAAGTCACCCAATCAAAATTTGAGATAGCCATTTTGTTCAGGCTAAAAAATACAATAACTCTGTCTTTGAGGATGAATCCCCTATACCCCCTGGTCATTACATTGCTCTTTATGCCAAAGTTTTTTTTTGTACTTTTATCAGAGCTATCTATTCTAATTAACTGCCTTTGTGATTAAGGGGTCATTCTTAAAGAATTGGAACAAAATTTGAACTTTAGTATTAAGAGCAAGGTATTGACTAGGGGGTGAACTTGCTAATATACATAATAAAAATATACAAATATAAAAGTTTGTTCTGTAAGTTAAAGTTATGTCAGATCAAAATTTTGAGAAAGCCATTTAGCCAAAAAAAAGTACAATTAATATGCAAACTTTGTTTTAATTATTCATGTATGGTGAACCAAAATCAAAGCTGCACTAATTCAAGAATGTTCAGAAATTAAATAAAAAAACAAGTTTTTTTTTAACTGAAAGTAAGTAGCAACATTAAAACAAAGCCAATAGAATTTTTTCTGTATATGAAAGGGGCTATCCCCTCCTCAATGCCTTGCTCTTTATGCTAAAGTTTTTTTATTGTTTTAAAAATTGTTTTTAAACAATAAAAAGCTTTAGCATAAAGAGTAAGACGTTGAGGAGGGTACAACCCCTTTCATATAAAGAATAATTTCTGTTTCTTTTAAGCTTTAATGTTGCTCCTTATTTTCAGTTAAAAAAATTGTTTTTTTTATATTTAATTTTGCACATTAGATGAAACAGCGGTTTTTAAGTGGTGTAACAGAATAAGAAGAAAACATGGTGGATTTGTTTCAAATTGTTTTTATTCAACTTAATGTTGACAAATAAATTATAAACCCATTTTCATATCCAAAAAATATTGAATGAAATTGTTATTTTCAAGGGTCCTAAAAAGGCTCAAAATTGAATTTGCAAGAAAAGCAATTATTATATTTCAAAAAGCATAAAAATGGCATCTAGTGGTATGCTCACTTTATTTGTTGGTCAATTATATGAACTATCCAATATTTACCATGATACCTTATATTTTAGATAGGTTACTAAACCAGGAGACCAACTGTTGGAACAATGTTCTGTTCTTTAATTGACACAAAAATCACAAAATGTAGTGTTTCTTGATTCATGATTTATTTAGACCCAGGCAGCTACAAAATAATCAAGCATCAACATAAGCGCAGGCACAAGCACAAGATCATATCACTTGATCCTCCTTCTTCCATAATTCTAAAGACTCATCATACTATTTCTTCAAACTATGAATCACTCATTGCAGACAGCACTAGGCTTGTATCTTCTTTGTATTGTTTCACTAACTGATCAGGCAACATAATAAACTGTAGTGGCTATTCTGTCCTTGGTTCTTTGATGCACTTCAACTATATACACACAGTGGATACTACTGAGGGTTACAAGTTCAATCAAACAGGGGGTCTTACAATCTGTTTCTCTGAACTATGAATCACTCATTGCAGACAGTGCTAGGCTTGTGTCTTCTTTGTATTATTTCACTAGCTGATCAGACAACATAATAAACTGTTGTGGCTATTCTGTCCTTGGTTCTTTGATGCACATCAACTATGTACAGGCAGTGGTTACTGCTGAGGGTTACAAGTTCAGTCGAGCAGGGGTTCTTATATTCCAGCCAGACCTTGTAGTGGTGTTACTTGCCACAGCACTATCAGTATCAGCATTTTCTTTGCAGTGGTGATCAGTTATGTTATGTGGTCTGGCGTGAGGCTCAGAATCAATACTGGTCCCAGTGGTATTCCACATGCTGGTGTCCCACATTGTCTCTGGTGTATCACTGCTACTCTGGGGAGGCTAGTCCAGGAGAGAAGACTCACATATATGTTTTCTGTTTCTTCTCAGTTCTTCTCAAAAGACAGTAGGATCTTGGGCTATCAGCCATTGCTATCACACAAGCAGTGTTCCAGACCCCATTGGGTTGCTTTTGATACAGGATGGTGTCACCAGGTTTTACTGACTTCAAGGTTTTGGCATGTTGATCATAGCTCGTTTTTTGACTTGTCTGTGCCTCTGTGCGGTATTGTCTGAATTCTTCAGTTGGGACTACCTTCTTTTGCAGGTGATCTGGAGCACATGGGACAATGGACCGCAACTGGTGGCTCATTAACAGCTGAGATGGCGAGGCAAACCCATCTACTGGAGTATTCCTATATTCGAGTAGAGCAAGGTATGGGTCATCGTTTTTTTTCAGCAGACTTCGCGAGAATCTGTTTACATGTCTGGACGGTTTTTTTGGCAAGTCCATTAGATTGTGGAAAGGTTGGGCTGGATGTGACATGTTTGATGCCCCAGTCAGATGTGAATTTTTGAAACTCAGAGGAGGTGTACTGGCTTCCATTGTCTGTCATCAGTGAATAGGGGATACTATGCCTTGCAAAGTGTGATTTGAGCTTTGCGATGACTTCACCCGAGGTCATATCTTTGAGTCTGTCCATCTCAAAAACCCTACTATGATAATCAACCAAAACCTGGTAAGTTGTGCCCTTCTAGCTGAATAGATCTGATGCGACATACTGCCATGGCAATTGCGGTATCTTAGTTGGGATAAGGGTTTCTTTCTGATTGTTCTGACTGAACTTCGAACATGCAGAACATGTTTGGATCATTCCTTCAATATCTGCATTCAGACCTGGCCAATAGACATGCATTCTTGCTTGCTGTTTGGTTTTTTCAATCCCTAGGTGAGATGCATGCACTTGTTTCAGTGTGTTGGACCTAAGTTTCTCAGGGATTACTATTCTCTTGCCATTTTGAAATGTAAGCTCTTTCTGGACCATCCAGTATAGCAAAAGATCTGTACTGCAGAGCTTGAGGCTGCTTGACCATCCTTTGATTACAATGAAGGACAGTTTAGCCAGCTGAGGGTCTTCCTGCGTTTCCGGTGAGTTATGTGTCCCTGACAGGTAGAAATCTAACAACTTGATGAACATAGATTTCCAGCTCCCTATGCAGGCTCTCATCAGTGTCAGCAAGATGTAATTTTGATAACACATGTGCTATGGGTATCTCTTTTCCAGGTTGGTAAGTAAAGGTCAGATCATATGGTTGAATTTGAAGCATCATTCTCTGGATTCTTGGTGGTGCTATCTGAAGAGGCTTTGACAGTATAGCCTCCAGCAGACAGTGATTGATAGTGATGCTTATTTTTGTACCACATAGATAATTGTGAAGTATCTGCAACCAAAACAGTAGCATACAACTCCTTCTCGAGTTGTGAGTACTTCTGTTCAGTTGTGTTCAACTACCTGGATGCATAAGGGATGTCTTTTCCTTCTGACAAGATGTATGCTCTAAGGCCATGTGAAGAAGCATCAATGGTGAGATCTAGCAATTTGCAAGTTGGGTTGAAGAAACTCAGGTGTGATACCATTGACTTCTTGACTGCATTTAAGGCTTCATTATGTTTCTCCTGCCAGATAAATTCCTTCTGCTTTAGAAGGTCTTACAAGTTTTTTTTTTTTCAAGGAAAGATTAGGGATGTATTTAGCCAAGAAATTCAGCATTCCTATTAAAGTGGCCAATTCCTCCTTGTTGTTTGGTCTTGACATGTCATTGATTGCATGCAGTTTTTGTGGATTGGGTTGCATTCCGCTTGAGCTCACAATATGTCCAAAGTAGGACACACTTTGTACACAGAAGTTGCATTTCTCTTGATTGAATTTGATCCCTTTGGCTCTTGCTCTTTCCAGTACAGCGGAGAGTTGCCTATCATGCTCTTCTGTAGTTGAGCAGTAAACCAGTAGGTCCGACGATGACTGCAAACCCGTCTAACCCTTCAAATGCTTCTTCAATTTTCCTTTGGAACTTGTCTTGTGCTGAAATCAAGACAACTGACCCAGATATGATTTATACATCACCTGAAAGCTCTGTAACTGCTTGTATTACACTAGAAATATACACTAGAAGCAGTGTTGTTAATTTATGAAAGTACTTTTCCAGCACTCACAACAAACATGCCAAAACAGTTTTCAGGCCCATACTTTTATTCACATACTCCAACATGTCAACTAGAAGACTGATATAAGAAACAACTGGTTTTCCCACAGGGATCAAACCAGCTCCTTTACATTTAAACATTTGGACATGTGTATTTAAAACAAATAAAAGTAGATATATCAAAAAGTAAGAAAAAACATTTAAACCTTCATATACTTGTATTGAAAACAAACAAAATTATAATATCAAAAAGTAAAAAATGTAAAAAAAACAACAACAGTATTAACTAATTAAACAGAACCTCTATTCCTATAAACATATCTGGGGGTAAAACTTTGCTCTTTTTTATTTTAAGCCCTCTCCCCCCATCCTCTATTAGAAAGTTGCTCCTGCAGAAAATTCCCTCTGAAAAATTTATGCTCTAGAAAGCTTAAAAACCCCATGAAGAATGTCTCCTATGGAATACTTACAGAGAGCCCAGCCTCAATGTAAAGCTTTTTCAAAAATAATTAAGAAAAACTCTAGCGTGAACAGTGAGGTGTTGAAGAGGGGGCAACTCCCTTCATATACATAATAGTTTCTATTTGTTTTGAGTTTTAATGTTGCTCCTTACTTTCAGTTTAGAAAAACTTTTGTTTTTCTAATTTAATTTCTGATTGTTTTCAAACAATGCTAGGAAATCTGGCTCCACCTCCAGAAAAATCTCCCCTCCCCATAGAAATATCCTCTAGACAATTCAATCCTGGTGAAAATTTACTACTGCTACTACTAACAACTCACCACAGCACCAAGCCACCTGAGGCCAACACAGCTATGCATGCTCCTCCTCCATCCCAATCTATTCAAATCCTCCCTATTTACACCCTCCTAGGAAGTTCCCATTTCCTTTAAATCGTTCTTTATGACATCCCCCCACCTGAGACGAGGATAAACTGCTTTCCATTTAGCCCTAGAAGGTTGGCCAAAAAGGACAATCTTGAGCAATGTTTCATCTGCAGAATGTGCCCTAGCCATCTCAACCTGTCTTTCATTATAGCCCTAGGAAGTGGGATTGAACCATATTTTTCTTGTACAGTCTACTGTTTGAAATACAGTCAGTCAGTCAGGTACCCAGAACAATCTGTAAGCAATTTCTCTTGAAAACATCTAGCAAATCTTCATCCGGTTTTTGAAGTGCCCATGCTTCAGAGCCATATTTGACCACTGTCATCACTGTAGCTTCCAAAATTCTAATCTTTGTTTGCAGACTTATCTTCCTATTCTTTCAAACTTTTTTAACTGTGTAAATACACCCTGATCCTTGGTTATTCTACTTTTAATGTCTTCACTGATCCCACCATCTTTACTAATAATACTATCAAGGTAAGTGAAGCTGCCCACCTGATCAATCTTTTCATTACCCAATGTCACCTTTTCATCTTCACTTATTCCTAGCCTTAGTGACTTAGTCTTCTTAACATTAATTTTCAAATCTATTCTAGCACCCTGAACTCACAAAACTTCTAAAAGTTCATTCATTTTGCTCACACTTCCATCTAAGATACTTAAATCCTCAGCATAATCTATGTCCAGGGGAGTTTTACCTCCCCATTTGATTCTGTGGTCTCCCATTGCTTTTCCTCTGGTCCTTAAGACTAAGTCCATCAAAATGATCCATATAAAAGGGGATAGAACACAACCCGGCTTAACTCCTGCTTTAATACAAAACCAGCTGCTAACCTCATTTCCTACCTTAACTGCAGCAGTATTATTCTCAAACATAGCCCTAATCACTTTAGTGTATATGTCTGGTATACCATACAAGGATAAGACCTCTGATAAAACTGTACTGTTCTTCTCTTATAGCTTTGTCTACAGCAAAGTATCATATTACTAAGTAATTTGCTACCTACATAGACCAGACTAATGCCTCAATAATTACCACACTTACTCTTATCACCTGTCTTATACAGGGGTTTAATTGAGGTTTTCCTAAAATCCTTAGGTACTTCCCCTTTTTCAAAAATCATATTCATAATCTTCAGTAACTTATTTCTCACCTCAGCACCACCATACTTAAGAAACTCATTTACTATGCTGTCAGCACCTGGAGCCCTATGTTTTTCTCTTTTTTTTTTAAATCCTTTAAGTACTGTTGCTAATTCTTCCTCACAAAACAAATCTTCCTTCACATCCAAGGTATCACAATCTTTTTCAATATCTTTCCTACAACTCTACTGCAACAAGCATAGCTAACAAATGCAGATAAACAGGCTCAAGCATTTAATTCAAAAACCCAGGACACAACCTTCTTCCTTCTCATTTATACTATAGAAGGCTACTTCTGAATTCCAAGATGAGTCATAAAGTCAGAGAAAGTGCAGTGTGCATACCTGTTAATCTGGCTGGGAGAAAAAGGGTGTGGCATATCCAGCACCTGACATTAGCTGAAGCAATCAAAATCGCCAGAACATACACTGAAACCCAGGACACAACCTGCAAATAAGCACACATAAGCAAAGCAAGCAAGACAAAGTACTAATTTCAAGCTAGAATGTTACACTATTTTTGTTTAGCACATTCTTGAAATGCTCTGCCCATCTCTCTGTTTAATTCATTCCTTATCATTAATGGTAGCCCCGTTCCTATCTTTAACTGGGACAAGTCCAGATTGACTACTCCCTCTCAATTTAATAACATGCCAGTACAATATTTTACTATCATGCATGCCATCTAGCTGCTTCTTCCAGATCCTTGGCAATTTTATCCATGGCCTCCACTTTACACCTCCTTAGTTCATATTTTAATGCTTTCTCTTCTTCCTTTACAATACTTTTTCTTCATATGATCTATCACTCAGATGATTCTTATACATGCCCCTTCTCCTCCCTATTAAACATAAAGCTTTTTCACTAATATTTCTAGCTGCAGTCCTAACTTTCTTACCTAAGACACCATTAGCAACTTCACAAATTATTTTCCTAAAGTTATTCCAACCATCTTCCACATTGTCAAATTTTAAACTCTCTAGTATAGTATTTAACTGCTCCTGGAAAGTTTCTCTCAGATTCTCATCCTGGAGTCTACCAACATCATAACCTCCTTGGAGGTAGTTACCCTCCAAAATTTCAGCTTTAAATTGACCCTAGACACTACTAGATGGTGATCTTTACTTTTAAAATCAATAACAGCACTCCTATATACCTAGTATCTTGTAATGATCCTGCCAGTCTTTGGTTTACTATAACATAATAAATAAGGTTTACTGTCTTACCTTCATGTGAATACCATGCTAACTTATGGGTCATTTTATGACCAAACACAGTATTGGTTATAACTAGATTGTTATACCTACTAAATTGCAAAAGTCATTACATTTTAGCCATTACATTTTTTCTCCTACACCAAATTTACCTAGGCTAGGATACCATCTGTCCCTATTTCTACTGACCTGGGCATTTAAAATTCCTAGTAAAAGCCCCGTATTTCTATCTGGGATGCTGTCTGTCTGCTCCTGTGACTGTAAGTGAAATTCATCTGAGTCACTAGTATCTCTATCAGTTGGTTCCACTGGGGCATAAACTACTATAACTGATACCCTGAACGTTCCTTATTCATCATGAGCCCTACTCCCTGTCTATGTACCCCATCCTTCCTGCCTGAGTAAACAAATTCTATATCGCCTAATTTCATGCTTCCTACCCCTGGGATATGAGTTTCTGAAACTCCTAATAAGTCCATTTCAGACTGTCTGAATTTGTCAGTCAAAATGTTGATACAATAGTCATTTTTATTCTTGATAATTACCCTTAACATCTCCATGCGTAAAATTGAGTCAGCAAAGAGAAAGCAAGACATATAAAAATAATTTTGTATGTGAATTCTGGCTAATTCACCCAGTGTAAAGTTTCTCCTGAAATTTTTACCCTCTGGAATTTTCCAATCACAAATTCTGTCCATGAACCCCCTGCCCCCAGTTGAAAGTTTAACCCCTCGACCCATAATTTATGCTATAAAATATAAATACTATACATAGCCAATGGGCAAATTTTATAACTTAAAGAAGTTTCCTTTTGGACTTTGGGGGGGGGGGGGTAAAGTTGCTTCCTAAGGCATAGTTGTTTGGCTTTTCAACTATGCTGCACAAAATTTTGATCAGACAATTTTTGAAAAAAGGGCATGGGAGAGGGCCTAGTTGCCCTCCAATCTTTTTGGTCATTTAAAAAGAGCACTAAAATCTTTAAGTTGTGTTCATTTGAGCCCTCTCCTAATATTCTTGAACCACTAGGTCAATACAATTACCCCTGGGTAAAATATAAAACCATCTGTTATCTTTTTTCTGGCAAACAAATACAAAATTCCACATTTTTGCACAAGGGACATGATCACAACTGAAAAAAAATTAGCAAACTGCAACCCAGATGTTTGGAAAAACTTGTATTATTGATATCCTTTTTCATTCTCAGTGATTGGATTTAAGCCTTTATTATCATTTTTTGGGATGTATGTTATTACTTTTTTCTTTAAGTTTATTGTGGGTAGGATTTATTTTGGATTTTTTTTCCTTAACTGTATGTATTCTAGCTCTTCTAACCCCCTCACAGAAAGGGGTCAACCATCAAATAGGTATTCAAAAGCTAACATCCCCATTGCTGCCAATGCCATTATAGCTGACATCTTCAGTCTCTAGTGATGACAGCCAGAATAATACTATGATAACATTCTCAGAGTCTCCAAACCCCAAAACTGATTTCCAGCTTAATGATGATCTTCAGACAGATATTAGAAAGCAGAAACGCAAAAAGCCCTCCACAAGCCCTCCTGAAATATCAAAACCCCCAACACAGTTTCAGCTATGGAATTCAAGAACAAACCCATCATCCTTTTCACCTCAACAGTAAAAGGCCTAGTGTTTGCTACCAAAAATATCACTAAAATTAGAATGGATCTATTCAAATCTTAAAGATGTAGTTTCAGTGTGAATTTAATTGAGATTGCTCTCTTACAGTTATGTTCCAAGACAGAAAGGAAGCCTACAAAGCTCTAAACCAAAATAGAATTGGCAATACACCAGTTACCTCTAAATAGTGGACTCCACCTATGAAAAACACGCAGAAAATAGTGAGGTATAATGTCCCAATCGAACTATTAACTGAAGACCTGAAAGATGTTCTCGTGAATAATAAAGGGGGAATGCTAGAGGTCCTTGAAGTCCATAAGATGTGCAACCCAGACGCTAAAGGGTTATTAAACAGTAAGTGTCCTTTTTATCTTACCAGTGAGTATCGAGTTTGACTCATTGTTCCTTTTTGGTCAACCTAAAGCTTATAAATCCTACCAAGAAAAGCCTATTCAGTGCTCAAAATGTTTTAAGCTTGGTCACACATCTAAGTACTGTTCTTCCTCTGACACAATCTGCCCAAATTGCCTTTGTAATGACCCTGTGTCTAGTGGAATTAGATGTTCTACAGCTCCTAAATGCATCAACTGTGAAGGCAACCACCAGTCTACAAATCGTAGCTTATGTCCTAAATATATTCAACAGGCCAAAGTTTTAAGGATAGCCGATCAAGAAAATGTCCCATTTCCTATAGCTGAAATGGAGCTTGCCGAGATTTCCAAAGGACCATAATCTCCAAGAATTAATAAGGTTAAGAAAGAAACCTCAAACCATTTACCCAACCCTTGGCCCTGCACTCTCAAAAATAACCAAAATCAAGGTCAGTTATCTCCAATTGAGATATCTATCCCTCAGCAGGGTATTGACTGCCCTAATGTAATCAAAGCAAGCCCAGCCCTCCAAAATCCTAGATTAAATAAGAAATCATGGGCTGAAACAGTGGCAGCCTCACCTAAGATATCCACTCAAGCAAACACTGTACAAGATAGAAATGGTCCTTATATGTCAAAACTAATTAATATGTGGCATCTGTGGATCAAATCATCCAATCAAATTTGCCCAAAGCCCTAAAAGCTACTTTTACTAAAGATATTGCTAAATACCACTTTTCTAATTCTATCTTTGATGAGATAGGAAAGAACTTGTCATCAATTCTCACCAAATGTTAAGCATATCACCTATTCAACTCAACCAATTGCAATTAAACCGCAGATCCTACAATGGAATTGTGTCTCTTTTAACTCAAATAGACTTGGTGATCTCATCCAATATGCATCTAATAATAAAATTGATTTTATTTCTCTACAAGAGACCAATCTTCATCAGTTTAAGAAAAATCAAAATGCCTGGCTACAAGTACTGCCAGAAAGATAGATCTACCAACAGAAAGGGAGGAGGAGTTACCATCTTTGTGCATGATTCAATCCCTCATTCCCCTCAACCATTAAATCTTTACAGGGATGAAATTGACATCATAGGTTTAATGCTTAACCTGGCTAATGGTAATCATTTTGTTATTAAATTAGCGTACAATCCCCGTGGAAACAATAATATCCAAAAGGTTTTGGATTCTAATTTTTTAGGGAATAATTCTTTTATTTTTGATGATTTTAATGCACATAACCCACTTTGGGAACAAATAGCCTATAGCAACAAAGCAGGAAGAGGCATAGCGAAAATTTTGTCCAATATTCTGGATACTTTGATTTTCACTCCATTTAATTCCCAAACCCAGTATAATATTTCATTTAATACTTTCTCTACTATTGACTTGCTACTTGGTCCATCTTCATATTATGATCAAGTTCCGATGGCAAGGGTTTCCTCTCTGCAATCTGATCACTCTGCTATTCTAACGTCATTTAAAAATGTATGCTATTCTCCCAAACTCCGCTTAGCAACTTTTAACAACTCCAAAGGCAATTGGCCCCTGTTTCAGGAAATATTGAAGGAAGCTGAGTTTTGCTTTATCTCAACTAATTCTGATATTAATGCTATTGAGTCCAACCTGAAAACCATCGTGTTACAGTCAGCTAAATCTTCCATACCTATGACGAAGCCATAGGTATTTTCTTTATAAGTCACTTATATTCTTTATAAGTGTTCCAGGAGACCCAAGAATTAGTGGAATGAGGAGACTATGGTTGCAGTATTTTTAAGATTCACAACTTTATTAGCCAACTCAATAGTGGTGACCAGTATAATGATGACCATAAATATGATATCATGCAGAGTGGATCTCCAATTTCCTCAGATCAGATAAAAGCAAAAGATTTTTCTGATATTTATATAAATGATTGTTCTGATTCTCTTTTCTCTCGACCTCCATTTTGTACCTTGCCTCATACGTCTTTACATAAAAGGTCCTTGATGGAACCATTTTCCTAGATGAATTTAATGCAGCACTTAATTCCCTTAATATTAAATCTTCCCCAGTCATGATGGTATTTATATTAAATGGATTTTTGAGTCCTCAGTTTCTTCCGTACTGCCCTCATAAGTCTGTTTAATCTTGTTTGGACAAGCCAAAAGTTCCCAGATGCTTGGAAGATTGCCTGGGTATTTCCAGCTTTAAAACCTTCTTACCCATCTAGTGGCCCCTATTCTTACTGACCTATATCTGTTTTACCAGCCTTCAGTAAAGTCCTTGAAAGGCTTATTCTATCAAGAATCAAGTGGTTTGCTGAAATTAATAATCTTTTTTTCAAGTAAACAACCAGACTTCAAAGAAGGACATAGCTCTGTGGATAAGATCACTCACCTTGAAACTGATGTTTGTATTTCTCTTAAAACCAGACTGGCCACAATGGCAGTCGTGTTTGACTGGTCAGGCTCCTATGGAAATATACTCCATGATAGACTGATTGATCTTTTAATTAACCTGGACTTTCCATACTCTTTCATAAGATTCATGAAGTCCTTTTTAAATGATAGAAGTTTTTATTTCCAAGCTAATGAGCAAAGGGAAAAGACGAGTCTAATTACCAGATGTCTTCCCCATGGAACAAATCTGAGGCCCCTTCTGTTCAATTTTTATATTTCAGAATTTCAATTACCTCATTCATTGTTTGGCCTTTATGCAGATGATTTGATTATTTCAAAGTCTGGAAAGGGTGTTGTACTTTTTCAAAGCCTTATTTGACAGGATGTAAGATTAGTTCAGAGATTTTCTTCAGCTTTTGGTTTTCCAATATCAATACGTAAAACCAAACCCATTAGATTGGCTAATTGCTCAAGAGATCCTTCCAATCCACTTCAACTTTTCTCTAGTAAAATTCCATATTGCAACTCAGTGGAGCTACTTGGCTTATGAATAGATTTTAAAATGTTATGGCATTTACATATTAATTCTTTGAACTTCATGATCATCTGGAGACTTTGTGTTTTAAAAAGACTTGCTGGAAGCAAATGGGGATGCCACCCTAAAGTTATTTTGGATTTTTATAAATTATATATCCATTCTAATCTAGAATATGGTATCCAATTCTTCTCAATTCGTTCCTCGTC
Organism: Artemia sp. Qi Xiang Cuo; assembly: GCF_049724085.1. Lineage (NCBI taxonomy): Eukaryota > Metazoa > Arthropoda > Branchiopoda > Anostraca > Artemiidae > Artemia > Artemia sp. Qi Xiang Cuo. Next base: position 41,875,511 of record NC_142801.1, read on the forward strand.
TGCATTTAAAACGCTGGAGTCTTTACAAAATTCCGCTATTCGAGTTGCTCTGGGTCTGCAAAGGCATACTCCTCTGTCTATAAATTAAAACAATGATCTGGTTTGGTTTCCCTAATTTAAAGAGCATCCAGTCAAAGGAAGGAATACTTTTCGCGAATTCAAGCTTATGGAAGCAAGCATGCTGTATAATCATACCTTTGCTTTGAAGTCAGCTTGCACTAATGCCCATTCATCTTGGAATCAGTTTCAACTGGAGGTCCCAAGTTGGACGCAGTATTCCCCCTATGCGTATGCTTTTAATGACACTCTGCCTTGGGAAATGAGTCCACTTATTTGTCAAGCAGAACTTATTCCAATAAATTAAAACCCAGAGACAATGGGGGGGGGGGCGGCTAGGAGGTAGATGTTGTTATCATTGCAAAAAGAAACTACTTCTACTGAAATATGGCTTTCTTGATTGTTGAACAAGCGTAAGACAAGGCTTTTTTTTGCTGAGTTTGACCTCTTTTAGAAAGTGATCCATGGAACAAAGGAAACTGCTCACAATCATCCATACACTGCAATTGTCTAAGCCAATGCATTCTGGTTGTCCATCTTGATACATTCTCTCTGGAGCTTTGACTCTTGGAGAAACAAACATTGGTGGAATTGTCTGACCAGTTGCAGATACAAACCATAACATTGTGGTATTCTCCCCTCTTTCTGCCAACACATTCTGTATCACCTTTTTTGCTCCCTCTTTAGCAATCACATTTGGGGCCTGCACACATGTGGGTACTCCTGTTTTGTCAGAGTTCCAAGTTCGACCAGGATGAAAATGATACTTGTAATACTACTGCTGAATATTTTGGAAGAAGGTACCAATCACAACAGCATTAAAGCCAGCAGCACGGTCAAAAACGTTCAGAAATTAAATAAAAAAAACAAGTTTTTTCAACTGAAAGTAAGGAGCAACATTAAAACTTAAAACGAAAAGAAATTATTCCGTATATGAAAGAGGCTGTCCCCTCCTCGACGCCTCGCTCTTTACGCTAAAGTGTTTTATTGTTTTAAAACAATAGAGTTGTGAGAAAGAGTCAAACTCTTTTCATATTTTCAAAACCCTTTCATATTTGGAATAATTTCTGTTCGTTTTAAGTTTTAATGTCGCTTCTTACTTTTAGTTAAAAAAAACTTTTTTTTTCTTTAATTTCTGAACGTTTTTTAATTAATTCAGGTTTTGATTTTCGCTTACCGTACATGAATAATTAAAACGAAATTTGCATATTATTTTTACTCTTTTTTTTGGTTAAATGGCTTTCTTGAAAGTTAGTTATTTTTATTTACGAACGTTTTTATTAGTTTTTACTGCAGACACAAAACCCAAGCTCTTCTTCTGAAATAGCTGACTGATTAAAAATGTGCTTTGGCCACTCCATAAATATTGTAGATGTGCCCTGTTGATAACTTGGATGGATATAGCGTCTTTCGATGTAGTTCAATATGTGCAGAAATTTCCAGCTTAATACCCTTAGCTGCTCATGAGACATTTAAGATACGCCGTTTTGACAGTCAGGATCAATGTATAAAGATGGATAGATCACTGTATATATATATATATATATATATATATATATATATATATATATATATATATATATATATATATATATATATATATATATATATATATATATATATATATATATATATATATATATATATATATATATATATATATATATATATATATATATATATATATATATATATATATATATATATATATATATATATATATATATATGGTCAGGATGCAATTGTGTCTTTTGATTTAGTTCAACATCCCCCTTAACATGCTCAGAAAATTTCAGCATAATGTCCTTTCCTAATCGCGAAATATTTTAGATATACTATTTTGACAGTTTTGCAAATCCAAGTTAAGAAAAAAAAACTGCTATTTTTCGAGCCCATTTTGCCCAGTAAGTTTTCTTTTACATTAGGTTCTCCTTCGCCCAGATACTTAGCTTTTGGTGCTTTTCCCAATTGAAAATAAAATTTTCTTGGCCCATTTCCAGGGGTCCATGTCCCCAATATAGATTTTTTTTTTTTTTTTTGCGTATTAAGATTCCCTTGACCATTCAATACATGGGTTAAATTTTAAGCCATTAAAAAAAACAAAGTTTGTTAACCCTTTTTCATGGGAACCAGTGTTTTTATTTCTTCTGCATATGGGTCCTCTTGGCCTAAGCACCTAAAGATTTAAGTTTTGTGCTGATCAGAAACATAGATCCATTTTTTTGGGGGGGGGGCATCCCCCAAACTAATTTTTATGGCAGGTTCCTCCATTGGCCTAGGAGCTTCTGCTGCAAGTTTCAAACTGACAAAGGCCAACAAGTTTTTGGCTCACTTCCAGGCCCACTAAACGAAAATGAATGGTCCACTTAGCATAGGTAGCTCTAGCGAAATCTACAAAAACTGAGCCATTTCGTACGCCAAAATTTTGAAGGGGCCCATGCCCTAAACTATGATTTCTGTCATACATTGGAATCCTCTTCACCAGGGAGTTGCAGTTTTAATTTTCAAGCCATTCTAAGAAAAAAATTTGCTGCCTCTTTTTCGGGGGATTATTTTTGTTTTCTTTTTTCCTGTGCATTGGAGCCCCCTGAGTCCAATTATAATTTCAGAATGTATGTTTTGTGCTAAAAGAAGAAGAAGTAATTGGCTTCTTTTTGGGCCTTTTTCTTTAGGGGAAGTGTCTTCAGGTCAATTTGTTTTACATTAGGCTCCTCTTGACCCAGGGACTTGTGTCATTAAATTTCAAACTTATCAGGGACAATAAGTTTTTTAGTCCATTTCCAGAGCCCATAACACAAATCTCAACCTGAATAAATGCTCCATCCCTTTATTCCTGGTAAAGATTCTTGAAAGTTTCAATTGCATTGGAAAGACGTTTTTAAGCCCTTTTGGGGACTCAAATTTGGGATATCAGTACCCCCTCCCCCAGATACGTATTTTTTCCTGTAAACTTTGTATGGAAGGGATGGTTGTAGAAACTTAGTAAAAGGATCATTATATTAGAAATTGAAAGTACTAGTGTTCTTTTTTAAGGACTGGAAGTAATAAGTAGCTGAAAGAAGTGCAATTAGTCTCCCTTTTTCCCGTAAAATTTTCGCTACCCGGCCCCTTGTGACTCCCAAAGATGTCCAAGAACAATTTTCAGATAGTTATTTTTGTCAAACTATTGGAAGGTTCAATCCATCTTCCTCCAGGGATAGTTATACCCTTGGGGCAAGGGTCATAAAGTATGCCAATTACCAATTGCTTACATGTGGGTTAGTGAATGAAGGTGGTACATTTCATATTGGGTGTCCAATTGGGTTGGAACTTTCAGGGGTCATTTCCATGTTGCTCGTGTAAGCTATGACCATTCTTCCAACATTATTTAAGCTCTTCTTATATTTTGAGTATAGTAAGGGAAACAGTAATGGTCACTTAACTGTAAGAACCTATAGCATGAAAGTTATTTTCTTGACTTGGCTAATTTTGACATTGAACCCTCCAAATAGTATGTATGATTCCAGTGTTTTTTTTCAGTCTCATACAATTCTGCTGATACAGTCATCTGTTAAACCAGAATCCCGAACATATAGTGATTTTGAGTCAGTCAATGATTGTATGGAAGGTAAGTTTAAATAATATTCACAATTTTTTAGGATGTAGATGGAATAAGATAATTGATAAACATTTTATTGTGACAGAATTTATGGCGTCAGGCTGCTGAAAACTTAGGACTTTATATGCCACCAGTCAACCGTTTATCTAGGTTTTCTCCTAGAGTTGTGTCTGCTGAGCTTCTTTTTAAGGAAATCAACAAACAGTTTTTCAGGAATAGTATCATTGGGAGACCATTTTAAATAGAGGTGCAGCATCTTGAAAAGCTGCTTTTCATTGTGATTGCTCATCTGCTTACAGAAGCTGCTTACTCAGTGTGGGGATGTCTCCTCTTGTAGGTAATCTGCCATACTGTGCTTCTGTGTGTTTGATATGTTGGCTTTATAACTACCTTACACGTAGGGATAGATTATCAAAAGGGGGGGGGGAGGGTTTAAGTACTCGTAGAAAGCAAGTATTGACACCACAATATATCTTCCATTTAGAGGTGGTAAAGGCAATCAATCTTTGCTAGAACTCACCCTCAAGGCCCTATTTTGGATCCTTTGGAGTGGTGCCAGTAGGTTTTGGGAGTCCTTACAGAAACTGGATCTCTATATTCGGCAATGTGTCTGGAACCGTGGGGAGGATTCAGGAGACACGGTCGGAGATGGGACAAAGACTGGCTGAAGATCGCCGGAGAAGCTGCAGCCGACAGGTCCAAGTGGTGGTCGGAAGTCATCCCAAGATCCTTTGGTGCCGGGCGGGACAGTTCATCGTCTGGTTCCCGCCAAAAGTAAAAGTAAAGTAATGTGTCTAATGCTTTACTTGTGCAGAGCAATAATTAGGCTGGACGGTAACTGGCTCGTAGTGCATTCCAAAGAAAACATAATACTATGAGCAATTAGTGTGGTGAGTCAACACAGCTGCTTTCATGTTTTTTTATTTATTTTTTTTTTCTTATTTATTTATTATCTTTAGTATGTTGCACGGTAACAATAGTAAATGAATACCTAAAGTTTTTGTTATTCCTTGAGTATGTCCCTTGTGCAAGACTAGATTGCCTCTAGTCTCTGATCTTTTGACCTGTCCCTAATTTTATAAGCCACGAAAAAGATTGTGCCACAATAAAGTGTCATTTTATGCCACAAGATAAGAATTTTGGCCAAATAGAGCCATAGTGCCAGTAAACGAAAATTTTGAAATTGTCAATTGACTGGAAAAAGTATAAAAGCCGTATATAAAATTCACTCCTCACGTAAATCCCCCTGTCCCAAGGATCTCAAGCTTCTTTTATACAGAGTCAGGCAATACACGCCAATTCACGTTTCAGTTTTCTGGAGTTTCCACCCCCACTCCCTTCCAAAGGGCACGATCTTAATTTGTATTGTAAAGATCCGTGAAAAATTAGCCAAGAAATAAGTATTTTGTTTGATTCGTCGTTTGAGGTTCTATTTGAATATAATAATCATTTGATCACAAATAGAAGTAAAAAAATCAAGGAGAAGTACAAAAATAATTGTTCTCTTGTAAAATGAAAACATTCCGTAATCAAAATAAATTCCTTTGTAGGTGCCTGGAATAAGCATATCGTTCTACAGTAAAGCTTTTTTTTATTATTTTGGAGAAAGTAGTTGACCTAGACGAATGAACTTACATAGATTTTCAAGAACTGATATTTGAACTAATTCCGGAAAGCTTCGTTAACCTGGCTCTACTTCATTCTTTAAATTATAGATAAAAATTTGTCTAAAAACCTGTTTTTTGTGTAAGGGACAGATGCTGTACCTTCGGGACTGAAATATTTTTTATTTTTTTTTCTGCTGTCTAGATAAATTATGCTTGTTTTTTTTACCACTTTGACAAATTTCCAAATGTGTTTATGTCTGATAAAGGACTCATCATATTATCCTAGAAGCATAAATAGACCTTTTTCAAAGAACGGGAGCGAAGGCCATATCTAAGATTTTTTATGGGGGGGGGGGCAGGGATACAAAAAAATCTAAAAGACGCATCAAAAATTTGTCTATGTACATTTTTGTTATGTGTTTACGAACCGGAAAAAAATTTGGCGTGGGGGGGGAGTCAAACCCGATAATCCCCCCCCCCCTGGATACGGCCTTGACAGGAGCACATGATTTTGATGAAACTCTGTGTAAAAAATCCAGGAATGCAAACATACTTAAAACAGGTACTTTTTGCATAAGTGTTTCTGACATTATTGTGAATGAAACTTACATGTTGCATAAATCTGACATGTGGCGAAGTTACTGATGTTTCGTGGGAAAGTTTAAAACTATATTTAATGCCCGATGTTAACAAAAACTCATGTTAACCTTTTCAGTTTTATCTCCGATGTTAGACAAAATCTTTGGTAAGGTTTGTTGTGTATATCTAAGAAAACTAAAAACTAACCAAAATTAATTTTAGAATATGAAGTTTTTCTGATGAAAGAAAAAAGCAACCTTGAAAAAGATTTGCTTCGTAGTCTATCCAACATATGTCTTCAAAACTAGCTTTAAAAAAAACTTGATTTGTAATATTTTCCTATTTCATCGAATGCTGGAAAACTAGTGCTTTACTAAAACTGAATTTGTTTGAATGTTTTAGAGAATTTAAATTATATATTAAAAGATATCGATATTCATGGCTGGTGAAAGATTATTGAGAACTTTATGAATTAATCTTCCAGTTTCTGGATGATAGTAAAGACTTTTCTCATCTTAAGTCGACATTCTGGTTTTTGCGTTTTTTTGTTGTTTTTTTTTTCATTGAAGTACAATTTTTCCAGAATTCTACGAATGTAGGGAAATATCACGAGTCAGTTTATTTTTTCTATTCTTTGCATCAGTTTGTTTTTCTTTTGACAATACTTCGCCCTTTTTAGATTTATTTACCAAATTGGATTTATTTAACACTTCAGTTCATCAAACGCAGTAGTATTAAAGTTTAATGGGTATGCACTGTCAAGAAATTTTTGTAAATGAAACTATAATGTGTAATGTAAATTTTTTGAATGTATATGTAATTTTTTTCAAATAAATAGGATACTAATTTTGCTAGATTCAAATATCAGAAAGACATCCTGATTTGTACTGCCTTGTTTGCCTTGTTGCTTTGTAATAAATAAATTGAATACTGAGCGTTGTTAAGATATGGGTTTTCTAAATTTTTTTCACTTTGTTTTGGCGTAGAAGTTTTGAGTTTCCTTTCTCCGTTTCTTTACATGTTTTGTTATTTTATGGCTGTTTTTTTTTTTTTTTTTACCCGTTGAGAACGGTTTCCAGACGTATCATTATTTTATTGAAAAATATTCTCGTTTTTTAAAATTTTCATTTCGTTTTATTTGGAATTGGAAAGGCAGTGTGGTCTAATAAATTATTTAACTATGATTTTAAACAAAACTTCCGTTTTAGGAGTATGCAAACTGTACGAGGAACATTTAAAACGACAAAATCCTAATATTCCATCAATCACTTATGACATAACACAGCTATTTGACTTTATTGACCAATTGGCAGATCTGTCTTGCTTAGTGTAAGTATAAAATATCATTATTTCTATTTATCTCTATCTCTGCCTTTCTGCCTGTTTTTTTCTTCTTTTTTTAATTCTGTACCACTAACTCGTATTCCCATTTGCTATGAAATTTTAGTGAAGGTCTTTGTTTTTAATGCTTCACCAGATAAGTACCTTACAAAGATTAGTGTTTTAAAGAAGAATAATGTTGCTGTGGTTAAGGTAGAAAGTGAGGTTCGGAAGTTGGTTAGATGTGGAATCAGCAGAGTTGTATGTTACCCTATTAATATAGATTATTTTGATGGGCTTTGTTCCAAGACTCGTCAAAGACTCTGCACGAACATAGTAGTAAATTTTAAACCAAAACTCGCCTATGCTTTTGACAATTTGAGCAACCTAAATAAAAATTTTAGGGAAAGGAATGAATTTTTGGAGGTTTGAGAGCTCAAGGTGCTAGAATAGGTTTGAAAATAAATGTCCAGAAGAACAAGTTTCTTAGTTTAAGAATAAATGGAGAAGAAAATTAGATTTTGAGAAATTTTACTGAGTGAATAGTTTAATTACATAGATAGCGTAGCTAGTTGAAAAGGTGGACTGAAAAAGTAGAATGACCTAGACGATAGTGTGTTTCTACGGAATTCAAAGAAGCTTTAAAGAATATGAAAATAAGTCTCAGAATTAAGGTTAAGATGCTAGAAGTCACAGAAATCACAGTAGTCAAGCATGGTTCTGAAACGAAGGGGCTTCAAAGGTTGAGAAAAGAATGCTAGACCTTTCTTTAGAGAAATTGTTCACGGATAGTTTTAGGTATTCCTTTCAAAGACGTTATGTAAAAAAAAAATTGCTTGGGAATCCGGGTTTGATCGAACTTTCTAGGGCTATAACGAAAGCAAAGGTAACATGATTAGATTATTTCTTATGGATGAAAAGCTGTCAAAAATTGTGCGTTTCGTAAATACAGCTTGGGTCAAAGGAAAGTAGGATGTCCTTGAATGGGACGGGAAGATGTTGTCACAACGATTTGAAGTAATTTAGAATTTCATGGGAGGGATTAAAGAAGGAATCTCTGAACAGAGTAGAGGAGGAGTGGATGATCTGTATTGGCCTCATTCGACTTGGTGCTGCGACGGCCGAGGGAGAATAGCCGCATTGAGACTAATAAATTGTGTGATAAAATTAAATGATAAGATTTATTTTTGCGTTGGTCATTGAAGTTTGAGTAGCATTTGAAAATTGAAATTACTACTGCTGTTTGTTGGGCTGTAGTCGAGAGTTAATTAAGTAAAGAAATATTTCTGTTGCTCTAGGTCTATATGCAAAAAGTGAATCAGTACATATTCTATTAATCCTTAAACAGACCATATTATAACTATTGTATCCAAGGGGAATGTTTTGGAGGAAAAACTGGTTCCAGTATAAATAAAGGAATTTTCGGGAAGAAGAAACTGTCGATTTCCATTGATTTTTCAAAATAACAGAGCATCAGTCTTGCACGTAAAGGAAAACCTTCGAAACCAGATATTTCAAATTTGTTTTTATAGAAAATAACCATGTTTTGTTATTGGTTGATGTGGGGATTCTTTGCTTCATAGTATCAAAAGCTTTTCACCGGCTGAGAAAAATATTTGTTATAAAGTTATTTTCTATCGACAGCCAGAATCCTTTGGCCCCAGAAAACACGAAATCGAGTCGCTTAAATCGTTGCCTATTTCCTCGTCTAAACAAGTTTAATCTATCACAACCCAAAAAAGTCTATCCACCCTGATAAGGCTGGAAATTCAAATGTTGAAAAATATCAATTATGCAAAGAGTATGACTAAAATCTTAAATGAACTTCACTGCTAGTGATAAAAACAAATAGGGATACAAAATTCTTTTGAAAATTATGCCTAAGGAAGTTTAGGTTGTCGGTTCTTTAAAAAAAAAACCTGACAATTCAAATTAACAAACTTGAACTTGAAGTTTTAGTGAATCAAAACTGTAAACAATATACCAATTTTTGACAAAGGTAGACAGAGAGGTACAATTTGATGCGCCTCCTTTATTGCAAAAACGAAACCAAAAAAAAAAAATATATACACTCCTTAAAAAGAGAAAGAAGAAGAAAAAGAGGGGAAAAATTGACTAAGAATCCCCAAATAATTTACAAAATACTAAAATAGCCCGACACTTGAAGTTGAATGAACTTTCTTCTTAAAATTATTTTTATGCGTGAATAACGACGGTGATTCACTTATTAATGCAGATAACTTGTAATTATTCGCAATGAGAGGAAGTTGATAACTTACACTTAATCTCGATTTCTTATACTTAACTACTACTACTACTAACAACTCACCGCAGCACCAAGCCGCCTGAGGCCAACACAGCAACGCGCGCTCCTCCTCAATCCCAATTTGTTCAAAGTCTCCCTCTTTACACCCTCACAGGAAGTTCCATTTCCTTTAAATTTGTATGACATCCTTCCACCCCAACCGCGGACGACCTGCTTTCCGCTTAGCCTTAGAATGTTGGCCGAAAAAGGCAATCTTCTGCAATGTCATCCTTTATCCGCAGAACGTGCTCTAGCCATCTCAACCTTTCTCTCATTACAGCCCTAGAAAGAGGGATTGAACAAACACTTTTTGTACAGCCTACTGTTTGAAATACGGTCAGTCAGACGGTTACCCAGAACAGTCTGCAGGCAATTTCTCTAGAAAACATCTAACAAATCTTTGTCCATTTTTTGGAGCGCGCATGCTTCAGAGCCATATTTGACCACTGTCATTACTGTAGTTTCCAATATTCTAATCTTCATTAGCAGACTTATCCTCCTATTGTTCCAAACTTCTTTTAACTGTGAAAAAACACCCTGAGCCTTGGCTATTTTACTTTTAACATCTTCCTTACTTCCATCGTCTTTACTAGTGTCTTTACATCGTCGTTACTACTTTACCTTACTCCCATAATACTACCAAGGTAAGTGAAGCTGTCCATCTGATCAATCTTTTCGTTACCCAACGTCATCTTTTCATCTTCACTTATTCCTAGCCTTACTGAATTATTCTTCTTAACATGAATTTTCATACCTATTCTAGCCCCCTGAAGTCGCAAAAACTCTAAAAGTTTATTCATTTTGCTTAAACTTTCATCTAGGATGCTTAAATCATCAGAATAATCTAAGGCCAGGAGAGTTTTTCCTAGCCATTGATGAATGACATTGTCTGTTTTCAATGAAAAGTTTCACTCCATACGAAAAATGCTCTTTATGTAGGACCTTTTAAAACCACATTCCTAAATTAAAATGGAAAATTTTTTTTAATCAAGAATGTCAGTAAATAAAGAAGATTTTTTAGTTTCAAATCATTTTTCGATCTTCCTAAGGTATGCTAGAAGATGGCCTAAAATTCTTACTGGTTTATTCTGGACAATTATAGCCCTCGTAGGTTTGAAAAGAAAGTCAACATCCAAACACTCTATTTAAAATTGCAATCAATTAATGCAAAATACGAAATTCTCGTGATTTTGTATGGAAATAAAAACTTAAATCTATGCAAACAGCCAAAATTCCTGGGCACTGTTGATCTAAGATGTTTGCTTTTTTGCGCTTTAAATGACAAGGTTGAATTTTATGTTCTTAACTATCTGATAACATCCAATCTTATAAGGAAGAATTTCCAATATGACTTCGGAATTCTCCCAAAAACCCTAAATTCAGACTTCCCTAGGTTTGGAATAAATCGATTGTTGGTAATTCCAAGAACTTGCATTCAGACTAACTGTTTCCAGGGATCAGTTAGTTTGAGCGCTCAAACTAATTGCTCCATCGTCTGCAAACGATATTAGCAATTTATAAGACCATTTAAAATAAAAAAATATAACAACCATGGAGAGATTCCCGTGGAATCTCTAAATTTTCAAATGGACAAACAATATGTGATATAACCAACTTGTATGTGATATACTAACCAAGAGCTGTTCGACGTATTGTGTATATTTTCCAACTTAATCCAAACGATTTACATGATCAACTGTATCAAAATCTTTTGATGCCAAAAAAAAATATTACTGCCAAATCGTCATCATTAATAGTCTCTCATAAAACATGGTATAAAGCAGCTTACTACATGCTCTGTTGATCTACCACTTATAAAAACAATACTGATTAGAAGAACAAACCTTTGTATTCAAAATAAAAAATGAATTAAGTCTACTTTTTCTTCTTTTTTTAAATTCTTTAGAAAACTTAATAAATTAGTAATAGGTTTATAATTGTTGAGACCATCTTCATCACCTTTTTTAAACAAGTATAAACCATTGGAGACTTTAAGGCTGTTTAGGAAAACCCCATTTTTGTTATACAAGACCTGAAAATATGTAAAAGGGACTGACAGAGCACACCAGTTATATTTTTAAATTGACAAGTATATGTGGCTTCGTATCCAGTTGAAAAACTGTTTTTCAAACTGGTAATGGCTTTGTGGTATTCCAATAGCTGAATAGGGTACATATAAATAGTCGTGTTAACTTTATTTGGTAAACAATTTCTATGATCATGTGTCCCTGGAGATTTGAACAGCTAGAAAAAGATCACTGATTCCTTTAATTTATCCATTAATATTTAAAACGAACAGACGTCTAGCAGTCATGTTCAACATTATCTGCTTGTAAGCGTAAATTATCTCGTTAGCTATCTGAAGCTTCGTCTCATTGTTTCCTTCTTTTTTTTCTTTTTTTTTTAATAGACTTTCTTTATTTTACTACAGGTGATTATGTCGTTTGTTTTCTAATTTTCTCGTATTCAGAACGGAACATTGCAAATTTTGTGTGCTTTAAGAATTTAAAAGCTATTCTTCCCCACCTGATAGTCAGGCAATGGAGGAGAATAGAGCGATAAGAAGGCAAATACAGTATTCTGGGAAATCAAACGATGCATCAGTTGTATTCGGTCCAATGATTGGAAGACACAAAAGAAGAATTTTCTTTTTAGATTATTGAAGACGGATGGTGTCTATCCCCTTCTCTTCCCCCTGGCCACTTCTATAAGCACAATATTAATGACATTTGATGTTCTTCTCTAGCTATGGTACTGTTGGGAGAATCTGATTCAAAAGTTTTTCCAGATAACATAATGTGCTCATTTGCTGGTCCTTAAACTTAATATCCGGATTGAAATTAATTATTTAACAATTAGTATTTTTGAACAAAACGTAAATTTATCATTAATGTTAAGATTTCAACTCGAATCTTTACTTTATGCTACTCGCTGTAGAAATCTTCTCTTTTTTGAACTAATTTTGTACACCCAAACTATGCAGTTGACGAATTTATCCATCGTTGGTCCCCGCATAGATAATGTTCGTCTCAGACATGAAATAGATGGTGTCTTATTATTTATGTTGAAATTTTCTCGGAAGTAAACTTTTTTATGATTACTATTTACCTGCGACTGTATTCCAGCTCGGCGCTGCAATACGGATTGGTCCTACTTGCCACTATTAGTGGTTGTATGACGTTTTTTATGACTTAACTCCTGTAGCGCTTATTGGGGGGGGGGGGAGGACATAAATTTTTGAAAAATATTTGATATTTTTATTGAAAAATACCTGTCCTTGGAACTTTCAATGGAAAAATTGAAGAGAGAATGAAACGCCCCCCCCCCCCTACATTTTGAAAAATGTACTTGGTCCTCCTCCCCAACATTTCCGTGAATTGGCGCTACTGTCAAAGTCAAATTCTACAAGATAAACATAAATATATCAGAGTTATTTATAATACAAAACTGGTTTTACTTACTGTCAGTACTGTAAAGTACTAAGTTTAATGCTTTAGATGATGAAGGTAAGAAAAAAGAGTAAAATGAGACTATCATTTAGGGTGGAATCATCAAGATGGGATAATGCAGCGATTGTTAGAAGTTGGAATTCAAAAACAGATTGGTTTTGGCACTTTTAGACATAGACATATTTATTGACACACTCGATATAGCACTAAGAAGCACTAAAACTGAGCTAATTACAAGGTACATAAAAAATGCAAACACACGAACTACAATTACTTTATGTTGTTAAACAGACCCGTGAAAAAGGGAACAAAAGAATGCTGATACCGCGTTATGTGGCGGTAAACTGGCTCCAATGTGTTCTGTCTTCTGGTGAGTGTGTTCAGCAGTGCGGTCGGGGGGAGAATACACCTGTGTTTTGAGCTTCTTAGATTGTCAGATGTGTAATATGTCACTACGTTCTGTTCGGTAGTATAGAACAATATGAAATGCATGATTAAAATAAGACAGAATTAGCATTTTTCGAAAATACATAGAATAGAAAGTTTTGTCAAATGTGATAGGTATCGATTCTATTATATCTTATTGTTTTACCATCAAACATTTCGTGTTTTTTGTTGTCGAGAGCTCCGTTTTCATGAATAAGAGATATTTTTTTTAACTAATTTCAATCGTTTTGTTTTTGCATATTGCAATATCACAGTACGTTAACAAAATGCAATCCTTGCCACTAATGCTTCGACCAGATTCCGTTCCATCAAGGTTGGGTACTTGTATGATATACCCGCTACCTAATATTCTTCATCTAATTAGAACCTAGGATTTTCATAATTTTGGGATTTTGGCATCAAACTATGATGAACATATAAAACTTTATTAACACAATTATGGGAAATCCAAGGTTCTAATTAGATGAAGAATATTAGGTAGGGGGTATATCATACAAGTACCCAAGGTTGTTTTTTATTTGAGAAATAGTGTTGCTGTTATCGATTTTTATTTTACCAATTAATTCCTGTTGGAATCGACAATATCGGATCTTTTGCCTGCAGTTTGCAACCCCTGTCCCTCCCCCTTAATAAACTTGCCTGATGGTAATGTTTTACCATAGCTAGATGTTTTGGATGTCTCGGTGAAATAAAATTAATCTTTGTTCTGTCAATGACCAGAGTCAAAGGGTTTACTTCAAAGTAAAAATATTATATTTAACTTTAAAAGTTTTGGCTTGGGAGGGGTATAACACAAACCCAAAATTGGAATCCCAATTTTTCACAACGAGTTTCTAATATGTCCAAAAATTTCCTGATTAATTCTGATATGTATTTTTTCTGTTGTTTCAGTTAAATGAACTCAAGCAACACATAAGACTAGAAATTCAAATCCTAATTTTTCACAATATATTTCTAATGTGTCAAAAATCATGCTGATTAATTTATAATTTATATTTTCTTCCGTTTTTTTAGTTACATGAAGTCAAGCAACACATATGCACCATACAATAAGGAATGGGTGAAGGAGAAAATCTATGTTCTCTTGAGAAGACAAGCTTCGAAATCTTAGCGTGTTTGCGTGTGCATCTCTAAATGTTTTTTTTTTAGTTTTGTAATGATAATGCTGAATTTAATTACAAAGGATTATGATGTGCTAGCTTGGAAATTCTATCTCTTAAGAACATTTTGCGCAAAGACCACACTGCCTTTGAATATCTAAAGTAATAAGGAAAGATTTGAGGAAAGAGGTTTTTCCTGAAGACAGCGGACAAAACTAGCAATAAAAAATTAGCAATAATAGGTGAATGTTAGACTGGCCAAACACTTTTTGCTGCAATCAAAATGCATATAAACAAATTTTGATGTAACATAAAGATTTTTTGTAACTCCCCTTCCTGGGGAAAAAAATCCTGGATCCACCCTTACCCATATGTTAAGAGTGGCCTAGTAATGTATTAGATAAGTCGATTCATGTGGACAGGGGAGGTTTCTTATCTCTTTTGTTTTTGCGGCAAGAAAGAATATTCGGAGTTATAGGTTTTTTTTTTCATTTATACACTGCTTTATAGCAAGAACCTGAATTATTTGGATTGTTGATTACACCAGAATCTGTATTTTTCCTTTCTGTTTTTATTATGTATTTTCATTTTCTATCTACATATTTAAGTGTTAATTCATAAAACAAAGCTTGAGCTCTCATGCTGTGTAAAGTGCGGTAAGGATGTACACGAAAGCTTATTCCTATTAAAGATTTTTTAATATGTCGTTTCTATCTTTTAGTGCGCTCTGCGCCTTTTAGACTGATTTTTTGAAAATCGTAAAAATTATACACAGGGAGAAACTTTTCAAATTGGACTCTTGCTATTATATGACACTTGCTATTAGATATCTGTGGTCAGATATCTAATCTGTCAGAAATCTGACTAAATATGTTTATTCAGCCAAACAACGACCAATAAATTGTAAAATTAATTAATTCTAAAAATTACTTGGCAAATTATTTCTAAAATTGACGAAAACAAGCAGTAAAAAACCTAGTTAATATCAGATAGTCCTGTTAAAGACTTTTGAGTATGTCTTTGCTGTCTTTTGAACGAAGAAACTTTTTGAAAGAATATCTTGTGAGGAAATGAACAGTGTAATTGACAGTGCAGCACAGTTTGCCAAAAGGATGGAAGTGGACCCAGAGGTTGATTTCATCAGACACCATCGTCGGAGACTTGGACCATCTCGTTATGACAGCCAAGCTCACAGTCAAGCCGATATCTCAATGCATCAGTTCTTTAGACAACATTTCAGAATCTTGCTTGACAAGTTGACTACAATGATGGGAGATAATCTCAGAGCTTGCCTTGCCGACTTTCTGCCATTTTGCACATTACTCCAGCCTCCTTTGAACAAAAGTATCTCAGTTGCAGATATTGAGCAAGCAACAAAGTTTTTCCCAAACCAGGAAAGAGCTCCAGACGCTACTGCTCTTCAAGTAGAGCTTGAAGTTTTGTTCCAGTTTTTCGAAGGCACTGCTTGCTTCAGAGAAGTCCTTGGTGAAGGACATCGCCGAAACCGTCAGCTTAAGCAAGACAGTTGTCTCTGCAAATTGGCAGCAACTGCCCCTGTTGCAGTTGCAACTACCAAAAGAACATTCAGCAAACTCAAGTTTGTGAAGAATTGGCTGAGAACTGCCATGCTTGATTCTCGACTGGATTCCCTCATATTGTTGGCGAGTGAGGAAGACCTCACCGATGGTGTAGACTTAAACAAGATTGTTCAGCGTTGGTCCATTTTGAAGAAGAGGCGAATCCAGATTTAAGCTTTTCTTAGTTGTGTATTTGCGCATTTAGTGTTCCGTTTTCGTCCTTCTTTGTTCCCGTAGATAAGTGTAAATGATAAAACACTATTGTCTATGAAATTTGTAGGTAATGACGAGTCGTAGAATATGATCTACAAGTCGTTTAAATGAGGGTTCTCACCCCCCCCCCCTGACCTGAGTGCTTCGAGCCGCCCCTCGTTGCTATAATAAAGGTCATACAGCTCCAATGTTTTATTATTTCCTTTTTTCCCAGAGGCACTTCGTATGGAAGGGGTCGTGATATAAACTTCAACGGGGGTTCATTCCATTGGAAATTAGGAGTTCCAGTGCCCTTTTTAAGAATCAAAAGTGATCGGAACGCAACTAGCCCCCCCCCCCCCACGCCTTTTCCGCAAATACATCCGAAAAAAAAAATTTGAGATAGCCATATTGTTAAAAATAGTTCAAAGATCATGTAACAAAATCTCCGATGTCATTACAACCCCCCAGGGCCTGAGGGCAGGCGGTGTGTTATGCCCAAGGGGCATATATGGTTCTTATAGAAGGGATAGTCGTATAAACTTCACAGAGGGCTCATTTGATTGGAAATTAAAAGTTCTAGTTCACTTTTTAAGGAGTCAAAAGAGATCGGAGGGCAACTAGCCCCCCCCCCCCCACGCCCTTTTTCCCCAAACCTATCCGATAAAAATTTTGAGATAGCCATTTTGTTAAAAATAGTTCAAACATCAGATAATGAAACCTCCGGCGTCGAGACAGACCCCCAGAGCCTGGGGGGCAAGTGTTGTAAGTTATGCCCCGGGGGCATATAAGGTTTTGTGTAAGGAGAGGTCGTATAAACTTCAGAAGTGGCTCATTTGACTGTAAATTGGAATTTCTAGTTATCTTTCTATGAATCATAAGGGATTAGAAAAAACTCCGGGGTGGACACCCCCCCCCCCCAGGGACAGGCGTTGTAAGTTATGCTCTGGGGGCATATATGGTTTTTATGGACGGGCTGCTCGTATAAGCTTCAGAAGGGGTTCATTTGATGGGAAATTGAAAGTTCGAGTTTACTTTTTAAGCGTCAAAAAAGATTCAACTAGCCCTCCGCCTTTTTTTTCCCAAACCCATCCAATAAAAATTTAGATAGGCATGTTATTGAAAATAGTTCAAACATCAGACGACAAAACTCCAGGGTCGACACAACGCCCCATAGCCCAGTGGCAAGTGTTTTAAGCTATGCCCCGGGGGCATATAAGGTTTTTCTTTAAGGGGTAGTCGCATAAAAATCAGCGGTAGCTCATTTGATTGGAAATTGAGTTACCTTTTTAAGTGTAAAAAGGGATCGGAGCGCAAACCCCCCCCCCCCCCGAACACCCTCTTTTCCTTAAATGCATCCGATGGATTGAGATAGCCATTTTCTTTGAAATAGTCCAAGGATCAAATAACAAAAACTCCAGGGTCAACATCCCCCCCCCCCCCCGAGCGCGGGGGGATTATGGGTTGTAAGT